>NC_142937.1:92654836-92699836 GCF_046866305.1 Octopus bimaculoides | reverse complement strand
AACCTGCACCTCCCCTGCTGCCGATGTACAGACAGCTTCATTTCCAAGTGAGACAAGCCACATCGATCTGTTTACGCTCTCACTCACACGCATGCATGTACGCATGCATGCACATACATGCACACAAGCATACAGTCATGTACATGCAAGCACACATGAGTCAGACAAAGCAACATATTGAATAATTATAATGTCTGGCAGGTAACAGGTATATATGTGCGTGTGCGTGTGTGTGTGTATACACATAAATTCACCTGTGTGCTCATGCGTTTATATATACATCATTGCTATAATGTTAAATTGTCGTATGTCCAAATTTGACCAATGCGTTTTTTTCGGTATTTATTTTCGCTTTAGGGTGGTGAGCTGGCAACAGAATGCTCAGTGGTATTTTGTCTACTGTTACATTCCGAGTTCAAATTCCGCTGAGGTCGACTTTGCCTTTCATCCTTTCAGGGTCGATTAAATAAGTACCAGTTACACACTAGGGGTCAATGTAATCGACTTAATTCCTTTGTCTGTCCTTGTTTGTCCCCTCCATGTTTAGCCCCCTGTGGGCAATAAAGAAATAAATATTTATTTTTGCTTGCAATAGCCGATTCTTTTGGATAAACTATCGTATTTCCAGCTGCTTCTGATGCCAAAACATCAAAAATTGTCAAAGTGTAATACAACGGTTTTGCTATGGAATGGCGGCGGAACTATTTTTACGTTTTCTGAAAAAAGCAACGTTTTGGACTTACAACACTTTTGCATAATAGCAACACTATATATATATATATATATATATATATATATATATATATATATATATATATATATATATATATATGTAAAAGCCATTTCTAGTCATTTTTTCATATATATATATATATATATATATATGTAAAAGCCATTTCTAGTCATTTTTTCATATATATATATATATATATATATATATATATATATATATATATGTGCTATGTTTTGGGATGGTCATTTTTTTCTTAATACAGTTCTATATTTAAGAGATGAGGAATTATGTACATTATTTATATTATTTCAATTTGACGGTTATTTGTCTTCATCTTGTTTGTTGTTAACACAATGTTTCGGCTGATATACCCTCCAGCCTTCATCAGGTGGCTTGGAGAAATTTCAGACCATTCCTAAGGTATTTATCAATGTTGTTATTATTATTGTTATTATTATTATTCAGGAATTGGTATGGAGCTGACATTAGACTTCGATGGAAGCATATAGAGAAACTCCATCAAAAACTAGCTCGTCTTTCAAACCATCTAACTTTCCTGTATAGATGTAGAGACTCTCTTAAAAAAGTGGTTAAGAGTGGGGGCTACTAACCCCAAGATTCCAAGTTCGATTCCTGAATAATAATAATAATAATAATAAAATCGAAAAACACCTTAGGAATGAGAACCCAGGTTCGAAATTTCCCCTAGACACCTGATGAAGGCTGGAGGGTATATCAGCCGAAACGTTGTGTTAACAACAAACAAGATGAGGACAAATATCCGTCAAATGTAAATAATGTGAATAATTTTTTTTCTTGCCAAAATATAACTGTTTGAACACATGATTTCAAATCAGGAATCATGCAAAACAAAGTCATACACATACACACACACACTCCCTATGCACTGTATACACTCCAGCACACCGTAATGTAAATAGAAACTAAACAAATGACCCAAACAATCCTTGAAGATATCGACTCACTCCATTTTTAGAAATATATTAAAAAATTTCTTTTCTTTTGTATTTATTCAGAAATCAAGGGCAGCCTCTATGATCTTTAATTTTCTCAAGAATTCCAAGACTGGTAAGAGGCAGTTATTGTCAGACTGACAACTCAATCCAAATGCTTGCAACAAGATGGTCACAGCTGAAGGCAGACACAAAGGTGGTGCTAAACTAGACTGTAGATAAAGTCTACTACCATTTAGATCTTAAAAGACAAACAGCTGGAACGTATTCTGCAAAGGCTATGAGACTGTTTTTCTTTTGTTTTTGGCACCGCTGACTTATTTGACATCAGGCATTTTATTGCTTCTCTCACTCTCTTCCTCCTTTTTTCTCTGTCAATGTGTGTGAGTATATTTCTCTAAGCAGATGAGGAGATGGAAAGTTTTTAATGTCAATCATGTTCAAATGTCAAATAAAATGTTTAATTAATAAATTGTAATGTCTCCCTCTTTCTGTCTGTATGTGTGAGTATGTTTGTGTGTATGTGTGTGTGTGTGTGTATTTACTCCAACACCGAAAGGTACTGTTGTCCAAATAGGCTGAATGCCCTATTAGCCATGTCAAATCTTCACGCCCAAATGGCTGTGCCTAACTGTCTCGTTACATACAACAAGGTATTTCGTCTGACAATTCTATCAACCTGCCACCCTTGGCTGCTACTCAATGTTACAAAGATCTTACAAAGATGAAAGGCAAAGAAAGTCAAAATAAATACCACAAGGCCTCCAGTCCCTTGATATAATAACTCTGCCATTTTGCTGCCACCCATGTTCCTCAAATTTCATAGTAATAGAAATCTGAGCTGGTTCACTCAAAATTGAACAACAATAGTTCAGATACAAAACCCTACCAGTGTATGACTGGTACTTATTCTATTCATTTCTACTCTAGGCACAAAGCCCGAAATTTGGGGGGAGGTGGGGCAGTCAATTAGATTGACCCCAGTATGCAACTGGTACTTATTTTATTGACCCCAAAATGATGAAAGGTAAAGTTGACCTTAGCAGTATTTGAACTCAGAATGGAAAGAGCCAAAAGACATGCCGCTAAGCAATTTTTTTCCAGCACTCTTACAGTTCTGCCAGCTTGTTTCTTGCTAATAGCAATAACAATAACATTATTCTAGCCCTCCTGGGGTGAAAAATATAAATTAACAGTTAAGGATTGGAAATTGTTTAACTCTTTCACTCTCGGCTTTAGGAAGGGCATCCAGCTGTAGAAACTTTGCTCGATCAGTTTGGAGCCTGGTGCAGCTTTCTGGCTTGCCATTCCTCAGTCAAACTGTCCAACCCATGCCAGCAGGGAAAATGGACGTTAAACGATGATGATGATGATGATGATAATGATTTCTGTTGAAACATACTGCCTTTTATTTCAATTAAGTTTGAAAATAATGAAGAATTTAGTAAAATAACTTTGTCATTATTAGAATGGTGTTTCAAATATAAATTGCCATGGAATTTTGATGGAGCATTTTCATTTAGATCAGTTTAAAGCATGAAATATGTATCAGAGAAACAGGCCAGTCTCAGGTAAGATGGCATCAAGAGTTAATCAAGAAAACCCCAACCTGCCAAAAAGTTTCTGGTCCTCAGTCTATGTTAGAAAAAAGATTTATTTTGATTGAACAATGGTTTGGCAGAATCATTACATGTCTTGCAGTATTTGTTCTGGTTCTTCATATTCTTAGTTCAAATCCTGCCAAGGTCAATTTTGCCATTCATCCTCCTGGGGTTGATAAAATAATACCAGTTTAGTACTGGGGCTGAAATAAATGACAGTTGATTTTTGCCCTGATCCTATGTAAGAAATTATCCAGCTGTAAAAACCCTGCCAAAACAGACACAGTAGCCTGGGGTAGTTTTCTACCTGGTCAGCTCTTGTCAACCATCCTACCCATGGATGCATGCAAGATGGGACATTAAATGATGATGATGATGATCAAGATGACTGTAGGCAGAATCAGCAGAACAATATCTTGCTACAGCTCTAAATATTCTTAGTTCAAATCCAGCCAAGGTTAACTTTATCTCTCACTCTTTAAGGGTCATTAAATGAAAACATCTGTCACATACGGGAGTTTTGTATAATCAAGTATACACCTTTCCCAAATTTGTGGGACTTCTACCTGTCCTGGAGAATAGGTGTTGGCAGGACCTTTAAGGTGAGATTTCAAGTGGTGCATCCAGAATCACAAGATCTAATGAGAGGTCCATAACTAGATGCTGGGCCCTCCTCTCAAAATAAAAAAAGAGAAAAATCTCACAGTCCTTTAGAATTTCAAGAGGTCCACTGCTTCTTCCTAGGGTTTGAAAGCAGGCTCGTTCAGCGTTGCCAAATTTCTCTTGAAGGCTCTGGTTGTTGGTGGACAAAATCAGTAGAGAAATGAGTAGGACTGATTTAATTCTCTCTCTTTACAACCCAAGTTCATATCCAGACTTACATCTTCCTGGCGAAGTCACTAAATAAATACTAGGCATGTAAAAAGCACACAGCACACTCTGTAAAGTGATATGAAGTCTGGACAGCTCCTGTCAAACTGTCCAACCCATGCCAGCATTGAAAACGGATGTTAAATAATGATGAGGATCATGACATCAAGGTCAATAATGTTAACTGTATACTTTTGAAATAAATCTTAAATTAAATAATAATAATTAAAAAATCAAAAATTGACATTAATAACAACTTTTGCCTTAAAATTAATAATTAATTATTACTATTTTGATTACAAAATATGTGGCAGAATCGTTAGCACACTGGGGAAAATATCTAGTAGCATTTTGTTCCTTTTTATGTTCTGAGTCCAAATGTTGCTGGTGGAGGTTGACTTTGCTTTTCATCCTTTCAGGGTCGATAAAATAAATACTGGTTGAACAGTGGGGTCGATGGAATTGACTTGCCGTCTCCCTCGAAATTACTGGTCTGAACCAAAAGTTAAAGGCAGTAGTAGTAGTAGTAGTAGTAGTAGTAGTAGTAGTAGTAGTAGTAGTAGTAGTAGTAGTAGTATTATTATTATTATTATTATTATTATTATTATTATTATTATTATTATTATTATTATTATTATTATTATTATTATTATTATTATTATTATTATTATTATTATTATTATTATTATTATTATTATTATTATTATTATTATTATTATTATTATTATTATTATTATTATTATTATTATTATTATTATTATTATTATTATTATTATTATTATTATTATTATTATTATTATTATTATTATTATTATTATTATTATTATTATTATTATTATTATTATTATTATTATTATTATTATTATTATTATTATTATTATTATTATTATTATTATTATTATTATTATTATTATTATTATTATTATTATTATTATTATTATTATTATTATTATTATTATTATTATTATTATTATTATTATTATTATTATTATTATTATTATTATTATTATTATTATTATTATTATTATTATTATTGAAGGTGCCAAGCTGGCAGATAATCGTTAGCACAGGGGGCAAAATGCTTAGTGGCCTTCTACCTGTTTTTAAGTTCTCAGTCCAAATTCCGCCAAGGTCGACTTTGCCTTTCATCCTTTTGGGCTCAATGAAATAAGTAGCAGTTGAGTACTGGGGTCGATGTAATCGACTAGCCCCCACCCACCAATTTCAGGCCTTGTGCCTTTAGTAGACAGGATTATTATTATTATTATTATTATTATTATCGTCATTATTATTATTATTATTATTATTAAATCTGGTATGATATTGTGGATGATGATGATGATGACGACAACTGTAGTCTGCACAAGGCTTTCTTAGTTCTGCATATTATAAGGAACAGAGGCCACGCAACTGTCTAACAAATGCTGAGAGATTTTCCAATTGTTCTCTTTATGTCAGACCCACGTGTAACGACAGTTTCAGAGCAGAAGGTTTCGCATTATAAAATAGTTAATGAATTTTTGCGGCAAAATGTCACAACTAACACTCAACTGAGATAACAAGGAAATCTTTTGAGGTGGGTCAACTTGCTAGAAACAGCACCTGAATTTCCTCTAACCACGTATCCTACAGTCTCAAATAAGAGAAGGACAGATTAGGCGAAATAGCTACAAATACACAGAAAGATCGGATGGTGCTCAGGGTTGAATTGAGGCTAAACAACGAGTGCATGTGCGAAGGAGAGCTCCTGGTAAGAGATAGGACAATGGAAGCGTTGATTCTCGCGACACAGTTTCAATTCCATGTTGAAAACCATGCCCCTTTTTCTTTCGTCATTGAAATAAGCAGTGAATCAGAACAGTATTGCCGAAGACTGGGTTGGTTCAATGATTTCTCTTCTCTCACATTTCAATGAACGTGACAAAAAGTATTCCAAGAGAGAGAGGAATCAACCGTTTCGAGGAACACACAGAGTAAAATTGCCGTGACATCGCAAAGTTTTCCCTCTACATTAATCTTAACTCTGCAACACAAGTATGGTAAAAGCATGAACTCCACAACACTCCGTTTTATCTACGGAAATATACAACACGACAGTAATTATATAACAAAGTAACGATCTCCGACAATCAAAAGGTCATCAGGGAATGCAAACCCTCTGTACACTGATCGGGAGTTGTTTTATTGACCACAGAGGTATCGAAATCCCAATTAAAAAACTGGTGGGATTTGAACTTGGATGATGAAAGAAGGGAAATTTATAATGCAGCAAGTATTTAGTGCGGTTCGCTACCGGTTTTGTAATTACGACGATCGTGTTGATGAAGATAATGATAAGATGGAAATGATGATGATGACGAAGTCGACATTGGTGGTGGTGGTGGTGGTGAGGAGTGTGATGATTTCCGTTAATCAAGTCACAAAAGCACCCCAACGTTTGTTCGATCTCCATCGAGCAGGTCCATGATCAAAGATCAATCGGTTGCGACCACCCCGTCCTTTTTAGGGGAGGAGTGTATGTAAGGTTACATTCTCTAACGTGTCCTTTCCCTAATTAAGACGACAGAGTATGACTTGGAGGGAGTTTTGGCTGCTGTTTCTTTCTGGCACGTCGAGCGACTGCACAAAGGCTTCTGCATTACCTTAGTCTACCCCATAATGTAAGATAGTGTTGATGGGGTGGTAGAAGCGGAGGTGAGAAACTGGTGGCGGCGGCGGGGGTGCTCGAAACTGTTTCAACTGAAGAGATTTAAAAGTAAAAACCTTAACTAGAACTCAGAACCAGGAGGTAACGATTTAAATACACAAAAACCAAAAAAATATTTACAACAAATGTAAAGAAAAGAACCTTCAAAACGAAAACAGATATTTATTTATCTATAAACTACTGTTGTGCTGCAATAGTTCTAGGTCAGCTCCGATCATGCAGAAACAATAATCAGAATCATTCAACCATGGCTATGCTGTCTCTTCTTCCCAGCTACTGAACCCCGCCAGACTTACATTATCTAATGTGTCCCATTTTAAGAGGGCGGGATGTGATTTAAAGAGGATTTCAATGCGATTTCTAGCAGTCCTACCGACCACATATAGGCTCCCTCGTAGCTGCTGTCTTTATTTACCGTTAGAATCAGGTGAAGGAAGAAGAGACAGTCTAAACAGACTGAACAAACTTCAATGAAACTGCATTGTCTGTGTGACTTCCTTATCTGCCAGTCTTATACTGCTCAGACTTGATCTAGTGATAAAGGGCAAGCTAGGACTATATAGACTAATGTGTCCTTTCCATTTCTAAGACAGTAAAGTAATTTGAGCGACACACAGCACAGAGGCATAACTCTCTTTCTCTCTCTCTCTATGTAAATTCCAACTATATATATAGGAGAGATAGATAGATAGATAGACACGACTATGTGTGTGTGTATAAACACAGACATAGCTAAACACACACAATCATTTGAGTTGGTGGAGAATGGATAAGACAAATACAAATGAACCAAATGATAGAGTAATACACTGACATAATTATGCAAATTATAAGGATATATAGGTAGGGAAACAGAAAGCTACATATATAAACGGACTGATATGTGCACAGACTCCACATACGTGTCTATACTATAGACACACACACATATGCAGAGAGGTAGATGATAGATACATAAACATAGGTGTATAAAAAGGTAGACAGATATGGAAAGAGAAAGTAATATCACATGTACTTACCCATTCCCATGATACAGAGCATAATGGTGATAGATATACGTGACCGAACTGCCTCAGAAATAAAGATACTCCCTAACGAGAACATGATAAGTCCAACACAGGCGGCACTCACAAACCCGATGACCATTTGTCGCCAGAGTTTCGGTCCGCCAGGTTCTTCGATTTTCCATCCGCGGCATCTTTGGCTGCAACTGTCGCGACAACATCTGCCCCGTCCGATGGCACGACAGACGTTGCTAGTGTTCGAATTACTATTTGTTGTTGTCGCTGCTGTTGTTGATGTCGATGTTGTTGCTGATGTACGACAATTTAATGTTGTCGATGTTGTGATCGGTGGTGGAGGTGGTGACGGAGGCGGCGGTGGTGTCGGTGGTGGCATCATATAAGCTGGACTCGGGTCACTGGCATCGTAATTGTTGTTACTGCTGTAGTAGTCAGACATGGTACAATCGTTCATTGTTTGGCTGGACATATTTATTATTATTATTATTCTTTTTTTCTTAGAATGCCAACCTAGCCGATTGATCAACGAAACCGTTCATTCATTCCTTGACTCAGTTAATTTGAAGAGACGACAGAACGACAACAACAACAACACAAAGGATCACCTCTAAGCTTCTTTGTTTGTTTTCGCTTCAGCACCAACAGCAAACTTAAAACTTCCATCGGACAAAACTCGAAGCTGTCACCAGCATCACAGCATCTTCAACGAAATGTTTTCGATTTTTAAAAATATATATGATTCTATCTTTCTTCAGATCTTTTCTTTTTATACAGCCAATCTTCATAAATTACATGCATCACAAAACGAGAACCAAATAGCAAAATCAGAGAGCAGAGAAATAAGAGAAATAAATATACAATCCGTTATTTCTTTAACGTGATTAGTCTTTCGTTGCTGCTGCGTCTTCTCATCCTCCTTCCTCTCTACTTGCTAACATCTTTTGTTATTGGAGAATGGCCAAGCATGGTCGACAAGGTGCGACGTCCCCAGCTTTCTTTTCACAGAGAAACAACACAAACGTAAGACTGTGTGATTTAAGCATCGAAAACCAGGCTTCACTTACCAATTTCTTACATAAGGGTACAAAAAGCCACGCACTTTGGGAAAGGTGTGCTGTAGAAGATTAGATCGACTCGCAACGTCATTTTACCGACTGCCCCAAAGTGAAAGATGAAAGGTGAAGTCGACCCTGATGGAATTTCAACTGGGAACGTATTTAAATACAGACAAGCATCTTTTTTTTCGTTCGTTACTTTAGATTTTCTGTCAATCCATTTGCTTGTTAATAATCATAATGATTTCTAGCAGAGAAACAAGACCATAGATTTTAGAACGATTTTAGTATATCACTACTTATTTTAAAAACTGCAGATGAATGAAAGAGAAAATATTAAAAAACTGATTAGAGATTTTGGCTGTGTGAGTGTGTGTGTGTGTTTTCTACTTTGAAATGGTATAATAAATATTCTGATGCGATACTGTGTTAAGAAAGGTAGAATGTTACAACAGCTCCGTCTCAGCCGTTGCTATGAAGACGTACCAAGTACACTTAGGTTACATGGATTCACTTTACACCGTTAGCTTCCCTTGGTACAATGAATACTGCTGCTGCATGTTGTTGAGTGAGGGTAATAAAGGAGGAGGTGGGATGAGAAGCATGAAAGTAAAAAGGTAAGATGAGATGAGGTGAGAGGGACTTGGGAATCATAGCATTGTATCTGAGAGGGGAAGAGGATGAGGGGAAGGGTAAGATGGGAGAAAGAAAGGAAAGGAAACAGAGGGAGAAATGAAAGGTAGGGATGTAAGAAAACAGAAGGGAGATGAGAAATGGATAGTGTTTACGTAACAGAGAATGAAGGGGAGGAAAGAAAGGGAAAGAAGGCTAAATGAGAGGGGAGAAAGAAGGAGAGGATGACAGACGTAAGAAGCGAGAGAGGGAGAGAGACAGACAGAGAGAGGGAATATAAAAATAATACGAAGGAAAGAGAAAGATGTAGAGATGCTAAGAGGAAATGAAAAGAGAAGAAAGAGGCGAGAGGTAGATGGTTAAAGAAGGAGAAGAGATTAAGAGTATAAAGGAGGGAAAAATAAGAGCAAGAAAGGAGGGTAAGAGATAGAAAGAGAGAGAAAGAGAGCCAGATGTAAAAGCTTTTGAACTACGGGGAGAGTAGAGAGTAAGGTGGGAGGAAATGAAAAGAGAGAGAAAGATAAATAGGAAAAGACAGACAAAAAGAAGAAAGAGAGAAAGGCTGGGGGGAGGGATAAGTAAATGATGAAAGATAGTAAGAAGAGCAGACAGAGAGAGAAAGAGAGAGAGAGAGATAAAAAGAAAAGGAAGAGTGCTTGGTAGATGTCAAAGTAAAGAGAAGGAAAGACTGGGTTAAAAGATGAGTAAGAAATGAGAATTAAATCAGTAAAAGACACGAGATAGGAACTTGAAGGAGGAGAGTGAGAAGAAGAAAGACGAAAGAAGATGAGATATGAGTGAATTAAAACTGGGAAGAGCAGTGAAAGAGAGATACATAGAGAGAGGGAGAGAGAGTGCATATGTGTGTGTGTGTGTGTGTGTGTGTGTGAAAGAAGGGAGGTAACTCTACTATTTTGCTTCAGAATTACATTTGAAGTGAAGATATTTTTAATGCTTTTTTCAAAATAATTGTCATTTGCTCCATTTCAGGTGTAATAAATACATGTTTATATATATATATATATATGTATGTATGCGTGTGTGAATAATGAATCCTTATTTATCATTTTATGTGTGTGTGTGTGTGTGTGTGTATACACACACACACACACACACACACACATATATATATATATATATATATATATATATATATATATATATATATATACACACATACATACATATATTTATATATATATATGTATATATATATATGTGTGTGTGTGTGTGCTCAATTAGTTAATAATCAAGAGTTAGTGTAATAAACAGTTGAGTTGTGTTTGAGCCACATGAGACAGATCACGTGAACAGCTGTAACTGCGTCATTGGCATTACACACACACTCACTCACATATTGTGATACACACAGACACACTGACGCAAGCGCAAGTATTTCTGGGTGTGTTTCATACATATATACATCCATATTTATATAAATATATAGCAAATCTCTTGTTGATCGAAGGTTGTGTTATGCAGCAATGTCTCTGAACACAGCACATTGTAATTATGGTGTGTTGATCTACACAGGAGAAAGGTTAGTAAATCGAATTAAATACACGTTATATACATATAATATATTTATAATATATATGTCATATATTTATATACCTCTGATAAAATTTATAATGTAATATATATACTTCTGACATGCTAATAATATACAAACATTGCTTGGTATGCACAATATTCATACCTCACTGATTATATATATAAATATATATAATGTGTATGTATGTATGAGTTGGGGGGGGGGCAATATTTGTGGCGTGTTTGTTTTTCTAGAAGTTTCTGTTTATGTCTGCCTAATTCCTTTGTAATATTTGTTGACTTTTTGTCAAACGATCGAGGTTTATTTGAAGTTTGTCTATGGTTATGATATGAATGAACACAGACAATTTACAGGTAACCTACTTCGCCGTGTGTACACATACATACCACGTATGAATGCGTGTATATTAGACACAGGTATGGTTGTGTGGTTAAGAAGCTTGTTACCCAAACATGTGGCCTTCCGTCGAGTCCCCCCCCCCACTACGTGGTACCTTGGGCAAGTGTTTTCTATATTCCCGGCCAGACGAATGGCTTGGGGGTGGATTTCGTTGATGGGAACTGAAAGGAGTCCAGTGTGGCCTTTTCTTTTGTTTTCGTTAACGGGAGTCGGCCTTTATATTAACCTATATATATATATATATATATATATATATATATATATATAATGTGTGTAATTTTGAATACTCAGGACGTGAGTTCCCAATAAATGGGTGAATGTTTTTAACATCATGATAGCTTACATGAAATAACGAAACGGAAACAAAAACAGTGTTTACTTCAGTTATTTGTTTATTTTTATTTTAAGGTTAAAAAAAAAAAAAGGTGTTTTCGTTTTAAAAATACGTCTATTACGGAAAGTGAAAAATAATTTAGATCACTTAAGTATTTAATTACTAACAGCATTAAAAGAAATGTAATGATGTAACAGGATTTAAGAAAAGATGAAATTTCCTAAAGCATCAAAAACCATACTAGTAAACACACACACACACACACACTTATGTATGCGTGTAATTATATATATATATATATATAATATATATATATATATATATATATATATATATATATATATATATAATGTGTGTGTATCTCTTGGCTGGAGAAGCGTAATTAAAAATGAAATCAACACACACGAAAAATGTACAAAAAGTAACATGGCTTTCTTGTATTGACGAAACGAAACCTGGACACTTTCGTTATATGTTTAATACATGGAACAGCATATACGATGATAAATAGTATTGAATTATAATAGAAATTCTTAGCAGAGCCGTTCGATAGAATGCGATGAAATAAGTGACAGATTGAAGAAAGTACTGAGGTTATGTAATTGATTAAAAGCAAAAATAGAAAACTTGAAATAGAATGGTTGTACGAAAAGTATTTTTCCACCCATTCCTCTTATAGAAAACATCAACAAATAATCTAAGAGAAATACGTAGACACAAACGGAAACTTCTAGAAACAAATACGACACAAATATTGATCTGTAATACATACACACCGACACACACACACACACACACACACACAACAGTGAGGTGTATGTATTATACATGAGAAGTGTGTGTTATATTACAAATATACACCGTTAGTGTGTGTGTGTGTATGTATATTCTTTAGCCCAAAATATTACATATAAGTATATGTATATATTAATATTTGGCAGAAGCACGAGAGTGACTCTCGGGCGGGGAGTTTCGTGTGTCAGCACTTTTCAAACTTTGGTATTGCAAAACACACACACACACGTGTGTGTGTATGACAATACAGAAATCCCTGTTATCGATTAAAATCCTTGAAGGTGTATATGTACACACACACACTGTAAGATTCCATAAGTTCATACTGTTCTCTTGAGCCATTGGTGAAAACGTGTGGACAGTTCGTGAGTGATTTTTTTCGGTATAAGTACGTAAAATTGCTGACAAAAGTCCATCTGGTGTCGTTTCTCTAGACGTGACATTTATGTGACATTCATAGTTTGGAATAGACCCGACTATCTTTAAAATGGTTTTTCGTTCAGTTTCCAGATTTTAATTTGAACATTTTAGGTGATATGTAGCTATACACCAATCTTTTGTAGAAAGCAAAAGGGACTACCTAGAAACATGTTACATTCATCCGATTTACATAGAAGTCGTCATTTTACAAAAGTCACCATTAACACATTAAGCGCGAAGGACCACGATCGTGGCCGCCAGGCGCAGGTCGACAGGTCACTATCGCGGCCCAGATAGATGCATTTAATTTATGGGCGTTTATTGGGGTCTAATGTCGTTCAAACGCTCCGATACCCCACCAGACTGCAAATGGACTAATAGTTCAACTAATGACTTTGCAGATGATGTGTTTTATGTGTACCTGGTAGTCTCATTTTCATAAAATGTGCCCTGCTGTCCATGCTATGTAAGGGCAAATTCCAGCGTTTCATGGGTTAAGCTTAATTCAACCGATTGCCGTTTTATGGTATATTTCGTAATCATACCAACAACACATCTTAGAATTTGTGTTGGCATTCGGAGAGATTCCATATATATAATGTAAATAATACTTTATAAGCCAATAAGGGAACCTGTGATTATTAACTCTTAACTAAGCTGACTTAATTGCCATTTTATAGTATATTTTCAAAACACTAATACAGCACCGTATTTTAGAATTATTGTAGACCGTTGGGAATACCAGTATGTCTTTTGTATGTGGTTCTCTCCGTTTTGTTTACATATCTGCCAAATTCCTCCTTTTCAGTATTCGACGGAAAAAATCACGTTATCTGTCTGCATGTGATCTCACTTGAGAAAGAAAATTGCTTCATTTCTTTTTACATAGCAGTAAGTTTGTATATCAAACGAGTGGTTTCTGATAAGTATGGAAACTTATCACTTTATTATCAATTATTATCACTCATTGATTTTTTTATTGGCCATTTTACGTACTTGGAACGAAGTAGACTTATCATGTGAGACAAATAAATAGAACAGTGATGAAATCCTTGCAGTGCAAGGCCGAACATTTTTAGTGGGTAGAACAACCAATTGTATTAACACTTGTACTTCACAAGTACTTGATTACCCGATCGAGTAAGGCTGAAATGAAAGTTGATCTTGGTAGGGTATGAACTGTGAATATAAAAACCGTGAAACCACATCGTTTTATTTATTCCACTGGATACAGATGTTATCCAAAGTAAATGATTTAATCAGCCTTGTTAATGAGTTTAGAGTAAAATTATTATTAATTTTAACTGGTTAAACTGAAATCTGACCTCATTCTGACGACATCTTATCAACAATTCCCTTGTTTCACTACAATTTTTCGGTCAGTAGAGGAGTGTAGTCGAATAACAAACAATTGACTCTGAAGTCTATGTGTCACGGATTTGATTCCTGTTTGTGGGCATTTTCTTGTCATTGACCTGCTGTGAAGGAACAAACCAAGCAGATTTCAGTTTTCTCTCAACTTTGCAATATGTTTAATCACAGGAAATAAGTGTTTTATTCAATAAACTGAGGAATGTTTAAAATAACCATCTGTGTATTATAATAAATTTATTCACACCATGGAAAGACTGGTGTGATTGTTGCCTGAGAGAAAATCTCTAGATAGACATGCTGTATAAAAAACAACAACATCAAACAAAATGAACATCATCACAATATTGACTGAAGGTGCCATGCAGTGGGACTGAACCTGGAACCATGTGGTTGGTAAGCAAGCCTCTTACCATAGGGCCACACCTATATATATATATATATATATATACACACACACACACACACACACACACACACACACACACACACACACACACATGATGGACTTCTTTCAGTTTCTGTCTACCAAATCCACTCACAAGGCTTTGGTTGGCCCGAGGCTATATTAGAAGACACTTGCCCAAGGTGTCATACAGTGGGATTGAACCTGGGACCATGTGGTTGGTAAGCAAGTTACTTACCACACAGCCACTCCTCTGCCTATGACCATCTTTTTTTTAAGGCAGTAAGTCTTAGAGTATTTGAGAAAGATTTGCCTCTATATTCTAGCAAGTTAAGTCTCCATGTAAAGGCCCCTTTCTTTGTACAGAATTATTTCTTTGAGATGTGTTTTCACTGTCACACTGCATCAGGTAGCTTTGGAAAGTCCTCAGTTTCATGCCGTGTGTCTCTGCATGTCACGTCTTTGAAGTTGAGTGACCGTCATCTTCTGTTAGAATGTAGAAGTCTCCAAAATATAACCTGTAATATGGCCTGGTGTTCAGCCTGATGGCTGTAATCAGTAGAGCCTATCCTGCATCGAGGAGCAATGTCAAACCACCAAAGCAGTTTTGAACTTCTTTCATCATTGACCAGGTTTTCGCTCCATAGAATGCTCCTCTCTACCCATGTCTCTTGTTGACTCTGAAATGCTCCTCTCTACCCATGTCTCTTGTTGACTCTGAAGTACTCGACTGCAAGCCATGCCTGTGCTTATTTTATTGTATTTAATGCACAAAGAACACAGCTTTAAAAGGTTGATGCTGATATCTTGTTGGTGATTTATAGTGAAATTCTCTCCCTGGATAGGGTGATAGTCTCTTGTCTGTAACTTCCCCTCTACTGACAGCTTGGTATTTACAGCTTTTTGATGCAGTGTGTGTGTGCACATTGAAACACCTTCAGAAAATATGGTGTTGAGTGGCAGACATTTATGTTTTGGAGAAGGAAATATTCGTATGTAAAAGGGAAGGGAGGGGGCTGGAATGTGAGAAATCAGCAAATTTGAGATTTCAAGCGAAAGAAGTCAATGATCAAACTTTAAATACCAACTTCTCTCTCATCACATCAAACGGTAGCATTTGAGAGAAATAATTTAAAAAAAGCTAAGGATAACAAATAAAAACAAAATTGAAAAAAAAAAAAACCTCTTCAGAGAATAAAAAATTATTTTAAAATCATTACTGAAGAAAAACAGAAAATTTACAGATATGCAAAATAATTTTTTATTTTTTCAAGATTTTATTTTGGTTTGGAAAGAATTAAATATGTGTTTCTTCTCACTAATCACAAAACTAATTTTGAAGCAGATCCATTTTCTCTGCAACATATTCCTCTTGTATTTATTTTGCCAATTGCTCTAATAATTCTGCTGTCTTCTGCCTTAAAAATTCAAATAAAAATAATTTCTCCATCTTCCAAATCTGTTCACTTAATTATTAGCACAACTCACGTTGAGGTGTTGCAGAAAATGTTAGGCTTTGCATGTTGGTAACATCACCATCATCATTTTAACATCCACTATTCCGTCCTCACAGGGGTCACACATGGTTTCTAGAAGCATTCTTTCTACTGCTGGCTGCCCTTCTTGTTGCTGACACTCATTTTCATACAAGCTACTCTTTTCCCCTCACTCATCTTTTAAACGTCAGCCTTCTCAGTGGCCGGACATGTTTTGGGGGTAGATGTAAACAAGCATCATGTTTGTATGCTGACATAGTTTACGCAACGGGCAGACCGAATTTCATGGCAGATGTTAACAATGCCACTATCTATGAGGTGATGCCATGCATATTTAGCCATTTGGTGGGAGGTATGTACTTATACACCCACATGGTTTGGGGTTCAGGTCCACAGTGGAACACCTTTAGCAAGTGTCTTATATAGCCTTGGGCCAACCAAAGCCTTGTGAATGGATTTGATAAATGGAAACTGAAAGAAGCCCCTTGTATGTATTTGTGCGTATGTGTCTCCGGTGAGCTGGCAGAATCATTAGCATGCCGGGTGAAATGCTTGGCAGTTCTGAGTTCAAATTCAACCAAGGTCGACTTTGCCTTTCATCCTTTCGGGATTGATAAATTAAGTACCATTAAGTCAACCTCACTGCCAAAAATATTTCAGGCCTTGTTCCTTTAGTAGAAAGAATTGTCTGATAGTTGTAAATGAGTATAATCATCATAGAAGTGTCCTTTGTTCCCAGTATTCCACAAAGGAAACCTATCTGGCCATGGGGAAATATTATTTTGCTTGGAAACAGGTGAGCGTTGGCAACAGAGAGAGCATCCAGCCACGGAAAATATGTCTCAACAAATCCCATTCAACCTATGCAAGCATAGAAAAGTGGATGTTAAAACCATGATATATATACACTGAACTGCAAACGAAATGTGAGATGTTTGACTGTCAAATATGTTTTAATTTCATTATGTCAGAGATAAATTTTGATAAATCTGATAGTCAATTTCTTGCATGCACTTTGGCCAAAGTCTATGGGTCGTTGTCATGTATTCTGGTAGTGGGCAGATTCAGCACATCGAGATTGTAGAGCGTCACATGTTCAATACTGTGTATGCCCTCACTGGGTGTTCAAAACAGCCATACACCATCGGTATATGGACTGCATGAGGTGGTTCACAAAAGCCATTGGCACCTGTGCCCACACCTTGAGGAAAGCTCTGCCATTCTGATTATATTCACATCAAATCTATTAGCTACAGAGAACAGGCGCTGCTAATTTGCATATCTGTAGTGTTTAACATGTTATTTAATCTGTGTATTTATTTTCCAGGATCTTAATCTACTGTGATGGTGTGCAGGGAACACTTGAAGGGGGTAACCTACCAAAAGGCAGTAAAAAGGGTAGAATCTACCTTACCACTCACAGGGTAAGTTATCTCTTAGAAATTCTTGCTTTTCTTATTCTTCTGTGTAGGATACTCATTGCCATCAGCAGTGACTCCAGACTTGCGTGTGTTTGTATCTGTACTGATAGATTCCTCCTATGGTTTCCAGTTGGTCTGATTCTAAAATGGCAACGATGTGAAGATGGAAGCACATAGAGCCCTGATTGCTCTGTCTGTCTGCCTGTTTGGGTTTGTTTGTCCATCTCTCTCCTTTCTTTTTTTTATGATGGGCTTTATCACATTCAAACCCATTGACAGACATCGTATGTCATTTCTTCAATGCTGACAAGGTTTGGTGGAAGATTTTAATTCAAAGCTTATGCAAACAAGACATTTGTACTCAGCCAGAACTGGTTTCAGCCAGTAGACAGGAAACGGATGAAGGTCATTATTTGTGTGTGTTTAGTGGCATGACGAAGTACTTCTCATCTTTGTCAAAAAAATCGAAGTATTTAATAAACAGTGATTGATAAAATGAGCATCAAACTGATACATTCAAATGAAAAACTTGGAAAGTGGTGCTCCAGCTTGGTTGTAGACTTTCTAGACACCAATTTTAGGGGAGAAAAAAACAGATTCATTGATGAGACTGAAAGTTTTGTGTTCACTTTTATATCTTTTATAAAAACTACGAGGGTGAGTCACAAAGTAATGCCATTTTGTTTAGGACAGGTATAATTACCAACACAACATGTAACATACATCAAAATGAAGCTGGTCCTCTGTGGATCACATCCCTACTTCTCAACATAGTCACCGTTTCTCTCAATAGCAATGTTCCACCTTCGAATGAGAGCATGTATCCCTGTCCCGTAAAATTCTGTTAACTGTTCTTTGAGCCACTTCTTCACTACAGTTTTCACTTCCTCATCACTGGACAATCATCTCTTCGGCCCCATGAAAGAGGGTCTGAGAGGCAAACATTATTCCAGTGACTAGGAAGTGGAAACTGTAGTGAAGAAGTGGCTCAAAGTGGGAGTGAACTGAAAAGCATGAAGTCGGGAAGCAAGCTTCTTAACGATGCAGCCATAACTACATTAATATTAATTTGTAAAATTGGCACTCGGCCAAACTGTTTAGAGAAGGTATTGTGCAGTTGATTGTATTGAGTTCAATTCATTTTATCTACTCTGAAAGAATGAAAGACAAAGATTGCCCCCACAGGGTTTGAACTTGGAACGAAAAGAGCCTGAATGGGTGGTTGTGGTGGTTTGGATAACTGCAATAATTAAGATAGCATGCAAGCACTTGTTTTGTTTTTGTTTTTTTTCAACATACTCAGCATTGATAGCAAGAAAGAAGCTAGTTAAATTGGCTTTAAAATGGCTGGGGAAAAGATGACTTAATTTAGCAAAATGATTTTTTAAATATGTTGAAAGGAGAAAAATCCCGTTTACCGCCAGAAAGATCAGCAACAAGATTGGATGGTGTGGAAGTTCAGCTGCATCTAGCCTATATTCCAGACGTTGCTCCATCTGACTACGGCCTCTTTCGATCAATGCAGCACTTTATGAAAGGTTGCTGATTTGAGTCATTCGATGAAGTTGAAGAGACCTGTCAAGAATTTTTCGATTCAAAGCCAATGGATTGGTACTTTGACCAAATCCGAAAGCTTGCAGATCATTGGCAGAAAGTCGTGGAAAATGATGGTCTTTATTTTGAAGAACAGTTGATGTTGGTTTTGAATAGATTCTTGCATGAAAAATCATTCTTTTAACACGGTGCATGAACTTTCTCCTCAACCTGGTGTTATGTAATGACACAGCTATTTACTTGTCTTTGTTTCTTCATTTTTAGGTTATTTTCCTCAACAATTCCCAGAAAGATGACCTTCTTTCATTCAGTATGCCGTTTTTTACCATGAGGCAGGTTGAACTTGAACAACCTGTATTTTCAGCCAATTACATAAAAGGGACCGTTTTTGCTGAACAAGGAGGTAAATCTTTTTTCCCTCTGTGTCTGTGTGTGTGTGTGTGTGTGCACGAGAGAATTGGTGTTTAGTTCTTAATCAATCCTGATCCAAAAAAGGAATAACTCCTTATCTGTCTATTATTTATGTATTTGAAGTTCTTCCTAAACAGCCATTAATTCAGATGGTCTGAACGGTATATTACCACCTTTCTTTGATCATCAATGGAGTGGTAGCAAGGGCATTAAGTGATGGTATGCGAGGATCTGGAATTGGTGGGTTATTGATGGTGTGTAAGGATATAATCACTAGAATTAGTAAGGACAGTGCCTTGAGTTAGTAGGTTATTGATGGCTTGTAAGGATAGTCACTAGTGATGGTAGTTTAGTGATGGTTAATGTGTTTTCCAGGAGTTAAAATTGTAAACATAAACTGGAATATGGCTGATCTCTTTATTTTACACCTTCTTGGAGATTATCAAAACAGTCTCTGTAACTTAGTGGTTCAGCAAAGAATACTGATTGAATAAGTGGTAAACTTTTAAAAAAATGCACACTGGGGTCGATTTGTTTTGACTAAACCCCTTCAAAGTGGTGCCCCAAAATGGCTGCAGTCAAAAGACTGAAAGGAGTAAAAGAAGAAATGTTAAATTATTAAATCCATTTTCAACTTAAATTTGCATAATCTAAAGGTCAGAATGTATTTTTTTTATGTAACTAATTAAACAATCACTAATCAGGTTTATTTGTTTTTCTTTTTTTTTTTCCCCTGTTTTTTCCTCTTCTAAAAGGTAAATGGTCTGGACATGCCACATTCAAACTTTGCTTCAACAAAGGTGGTGCTATCGAATTTGGACAAGCTATGCTACAGGCTGGAAAACTTGGTAATTATTTTCAGTTAAAATGTTCTGTTGTCTCTCAAGAGAATCATTATACTAACAGAAAACATGCACTGGTTCCGTTTCACTTCTTTCTTATTCATTTGTCAGTTGGTTCACTATTTAACCAATTAACTAATTGGTTGTTTGATTAATTGTTGAGTTAATCAATCAATCAGTCAGTTAGGTTTGTCAAAGTCCTTTCATCATTGTTCATGATCTCATCAATGACACACCCTCAGCTACATCAGGTCTGCTTCAGTCCTGTGTGTGTTTACTGTTAGCAAAGTGACTCTTCTGAGTAAGATAGTCTTTTTATTGTCATCAACATAATGACTCAAGGTACCTGAGGTTAATTGCCTTTCTCAGCTGTGAGCTGTCGTTGGAATAAATTGACAGGTGGCTTTCATTTTCATTGATGGTCCTTCTATTCAATCTTTTACAGTAAGGAACTGACTGATTTTTAGCTGCAGCATTTTCAAGGATATCAACCAGTGTTGTGCATCACACAATTGATGAGCTGTGAGGGTAAAATCACAGTCAAGGCTAGAGAGCTGTGTGTGTGTGTGTGTGTGTGTGTGTTGAAGCTTGGATTCTGAAGACGGAGGTTCAAGATCACCTTGATAGTACGTACATCAAGCTTCTGACGAGGTCTCAGAACATCTCATGACATCAGCACAAAACCAAAGAAAAGAACAGATTTTATATTTTGGAGACTTCTGCACTTTAACAGAACGAAAGCCTCTCTGTTTAATTGATGTTATTAGCAGAGATCCACAACATGGAATTGAGGATTTACCAAGTTAAAGAGGAACAAAGATTCTTGGTGCTGCATTGAGATGTCTCGGTCGCTGTTGCTGCTGCTTATCTCAGCCCTTCTTTCTAAATCTGCTTTGTTGATTGTACAGTTCTTTCACTCGTGCGTCTACTTACCCTGGGCTAAACTATGTTGCTGAGCCTATACATGTAATCAGTCTATATATGCATGGCCGGTGGGTGGGGGTGGTGGTCTGTCTGTTTGCATGCTTTTGGGTTCTGTCTATTTACATGCACTAGGGGGTCTGTTTGTTTGCATGCACTGGGGCATTTGTCAGTTTGCTTGTCCTGAGGGTCTGTCTGTTTGCATGTGCTGTTTTTTTTTTCCTGTGTGTGTCATTTGAAACTCCCCCTGGTGGGCTATGAAACGATGATCTTTCAAACCTCACTGACTGAGAAAGTGAATAGTTATTTGAGGTTGTTCACTGCTGTATGTAGTCCCCCTGGCTTTCAACAGCTATTATGAAGTCGTACACAAACAGGGGCAGTGGGGACTGTATCAATTGAACACATAATCTGTTAGCTTGGAACACCAAGTTCAAATCCTGTGAAAGACCTGAAGCCAAAGCAGTGTCAAGGAAATCTCTTTGCTGTATGTATCTTAGTGGGAATTGCTACAGGAAATAACTACATCCCACCCTGGGGTGTAGTCAGTGTTGACAGTGGGTGGGCTATAAAAACTAACTAATCTCTTTATTCTATTTCCTACATTTATTTCAGCATCCCGGTATCAAATGCCACAGCCTCCACCTTACACTCCTCCCCAGGGACCATTTTATCAGCCTGCTCCGCCTGCCTACACAGCTTATAACTATGGCTGGGTGCCATATCAAACATTCCCAAATGCACCACCAGGTAATATTGTCTTGGCCTTTTCTCTTTCCTGTATTTTTAAATTCATTTGATTTCTAAATTCACAGCAATCCATGTGCAATGGCTATGATGTCAAGGTACCATGTGACTAACTACATGACTCTGTAAAGTTAAGGTATGGCTGACCACATGGTAGCTGTGCCATTAAGGTACTATACTAATGACCACTTGGTGGCTGTTTGATTAATTACTGACCATATAGTGACTTTAAGAAACTGGACTATCAAGTTCAGACCTTAATATATTTTAATTTTCCTTAATTTCTTCACAAGAGGGAGGGCAGTGTTCATGGTCATTCATGGACATGTTGCAGTTTTTAACCATTAACTCTTAAATGGTAAACATCATCAATTGATGTTTTGTTATGGAATGGCAGACATGAATTAAACTTTCCAAAATTTTACATGCCTGTGGCCATCATCAATTGATGCCTGAGCTTTTGCTACATTAAATGTGCCTAAGTGGAAGAAATGGAATCATAATTGGTTGATTTATAAAGCAAAGAAGTTTTTCTTCTTTCTCACATTCCCTCATTATCAGGTGAGGTACATAATTTCTTTTCTCCTGTAGGCACAATGCCCGAAATTTTGGGGGAGGGGGGGGCAGTCGGTTAGATCGACCCCAGTACTCAACTGGTACTTATTTGATCGACCCCAAAAGGATGAAAGGCAAAGTCAACCTTTGAAGACGAGGTACATAATGAATGAGCTGTAGTATTTATGCAGATTGCCAATATTGATAGTCTTTTATGTTGAAACTTTTGAGCAAGAAAGATAACTCTGTTTGTCTCGCACCTTCTTTTCTCCACCAAGGGACACAAAATTTATTTATTTATTGCCCACAAGGGGCTAAACATAGAGGGGACAAACAAGGACAGACAAAGGGATTAAGTCGATTACATCGACCCCAGTGCGTAACTGGTATTTAATTTATCGATCCCGAAAGAATGAAAGGCAAAGTTGACCTCTGTGGAATTTGAAATCAGAACAGAACGGCAGACGAAATATGGCTAAGCATTTCTCCTGGCGTGCTAACGATTCTCCCAGCTCACCACCCTTGATACACAGAAATATCTGGTGTTGCAAACATGTCCAACCCATTCCAATATAATGATTATCCAAATAGTCTCCCTTCTCATCATCTTTTCCCATGTTTAGTTTTTTTAACCTTTTGCTTCTTTTTTTCTAACTTCAGCGTCTGAGGTGTTTATGGCAGAAGCACCCCCTCCCTACCCAGGGGTTGATTCGAATTTGAACCCGTATCCGACTGGTTCACCTCAAGGTTTGTAATTATTGATTTAAACAAAAATTATATTTTACTCACTGTTGCTGCTGGTGCAGTCACAGCTTGGGCTGTTGTTGCTTTGACCATGTTATTGTTGTAGATGTTGTTTTATTGAATTGGAGAGGTGGTGGCAATCATCAATCATGATGCTTGCAGAGGTTTCTGTGTTTGATGTTTTAGTGAGGTTGTGCCTGTTTAAAAAGAACATGGGCCGGGAGCAGTTGTTTGGTATTGTAGACTGTGGGAAGGAAGGATTGGGTGAATGTGTTTCTTGTTGGATGTGAAATTCAGAGGACAAAGATGGGTGTGTTGCATGGGATTTGATGGAGGAGGAAAGTTGAGGAGTAAATACCGAGAATAAAAATTAAATTTAAAAAAAAATGTATTTGTTCTGTGAGGCTTAATCCCAAATGATCCCTGGCCTTGCACTTGTCTGCAGCCTGATGGTTTATGACTCCTGTTCTATAGAATTGATGAAATGTTGATTTATTGAATTGATTTCTTTCTGTTCCCCCAGATGCCAAAGCTCGAGAAGCAGCAGCGTCAAGTGCCTATTACAACCCTGCGAACCCTCACAATGTGTACATGCCAAGTCCTAGCGAACCACCACCACCTTACTCTGAGATTGGCAAGAAGACCAACTGATGTGTCACAGAAGAAGTGGACCCAGGATGGGGGTTGAGAGAAGGAAAAGAAAACATGAAACAAAAAGACAAACCTTGATGTTTTAAGCACAATTATAATGTTGAACCTGAAATATATAAATAGATATATTTATATTTACAACTGTTATTCACAGTATTAATTTCAGTTATTGTTCTTATTATTATTAATATTATTGTTAAGGTGGCGAGCTGGCAGAATCGTTAGCACACCAGACAAAATGCTTAGCGGTATTTTGCTCGTCGCTATTTCTGAGTTCAAATTCCGCCGAGGTTGACTTTTCCTTTCATCCTTTCGGGGTTGATAAATTAAGTACCAGTTAAATACTGGGGTCAATGTAATTGACTAGTCCCCTTCCACTAAAATTCCAAGGCCTTGTGCCTTCAAGTAGAAAGGTTTATTATTATTATAACTATTATTATTGTAAGGCAGAATTAACACCCTGGATGAAATGCTTAGTGGTATTTTGTCTGTGACTATGTTCTGAGTTCAAATTCTGCCGAGGTTGACTTTGCCTTTCATCCTTTCAGGGCTCGATAAAATGAGTACCAGTTGAACACTGGGGTCGATGTAATCGACTCATCCCCACCTCCCCCAAGCTGCTCTTGTGACAAATATTCAAAACAATAATAGTAATAATAATAATAATTATAATTGTCATTATCAACTGTATCAATGATTACTATTTTTCCTTTCTTTTAAAAATAATTCTAAGAAAAATGTTGCTGTCATTATTGTTGTTATTGATCCCTCTGGGATGGAAGGAATAAAGCACCAATCAAATACTTGGGTTGATTTCATTGACTATAATAACTTCTCTCAACATCTTGTGGTCTTATAACCTGTTTTGTGAACACAAACAATTTGAATATCATAGTTACTAAGTGAACTAAATAGATTACAATGCTGGTACCCTGGCAACCCCCATCCTGAAATAGAAAAAAATGAAAGATAACTGGTGGTGCCAGACAATTTGGTAATGCTACACGTATTGGTATTACCAAATAAAATATGTTACATATAGTTGCGTCACTTTTTGTGGTGAGCTGAAATTTACTTCATAATCCTTCACTTTAGGATTGATAAAATAAATACCATTCATATACTGGGGTTGATACAATCAACCACACTGTTTCTCTACAGAATTATATACAGCCTTGTACCAAAGTTATAAATAATGATAATTATTATTAATTAAAATCAGCTTTTTTTTCTGTTAATTGTGTTTGACCCTCTGAATTATATTATTTGTTGTGGTTTTAATTATTGTTGTATTATTATTAGTGTGACGGGATCATTAGTGTCAGCAAAAATACTTTGCAGTATATAGTTACAGCTCTTCACATTCTGAGTTCAAATCCTATTGGGATCAACTTTGTTTTATTTTTTTATTCTTCCAGGGGAGATGAAATAAAGTAGCAGTCTCATGCTGGGGTTGATGATGTTGACTTACTCTTGTCCCCTCAGAATTGTTGGCCTTCACCCAGAAAAAATTTAAAGCTATTACTATTATTAATAATATCATTATTAAGGCAGCAAGCTGGAAAAATGTTTAGCGGTATTTTTCCTGCCACTACGTTCTGAGTTCAAATTCCACTGAGGTCGTCTTTTCTTTTCATCCTTTTGGGGGTCAATAAATTAAGGACCAGTGAAACACTGAAGGTTGATGTAATTGACTAGTCCCCTTCCCCCAAAATTGTATACTGAGGTTTCAGTGTAATCAACTTAACCCTTCCCTGCCAAATTTCAGGTTTTTTTATTTTTATTTTTTTTTTTAGTAAGAAGGATTATCATTATCACCAATAATATTTTGGTGTGTGGTTGTGGTGGTGGTGGTGGTGGTGGTGGGTCAATTCAGTTAATTACATCTCACTTAAAACAATATTCGTTTTCTGGTGAAGTTATTTGTGATAGATGAGGATCCTAATTAGAAAGGGATTTCTCTCTTACCTTTGTAAATATGATGTCACAGTCTTGTTATGGCCCGTTTAAAGCTCCTGAGAACTTTAGAAACATTTACCCTCATTATTAGTAATTAAGCTGATTAGTAATCAAGCTCATATCCTTTTATATTTTACTTATTTGTTCTTTCTTCTACATACCTTGGCACTTGATCTCTCTCTTATATATATATATATATATATATATATATATATATATACACACACATATATACACATGTATATAATTTTGGTCATTACTTTATATATTTTATTGTTGCTATTATTTTTGTATACATATATTTTTTAAAGTTTTTTTTTTTTTCAACATATATGGTGATGATGATGATAATTGGGGTGGTGGCAATTTCATTTCTGAACAACAACAACAACAACAACAAAATGACAAGAAAACCTATTCCAATTTTGCTAACATTCCTTGTAGAATTGAATGACTGATAGTAACAGGTAAGTGTTGTTTTGTGGTGCCAAACCTCACCAATAACACCACCACCACCACCACCACCACCACCCCTATCACACCCCCACCATCATCACAGTCATTCAATTCTTTTTTTTCTTTTTTTGTTAGTGTAAACTCTTTAAAAACATTTGAAAAACCCAATAAAATGTCGTTGATATTACTAAGATGTGTGTTGTTTTGGAATTCGAATATCAGTAAACTGAATATGGTGACTGTTATGCCAGTAACCATAGCAACATGAAGGGCCTGTCTCTGGAAGCTAAAATTTTCTTTGCACTCTATGGCACCCAAGCTCACTGATAGCTGCAAATTCTTTTGGCCTCTATTTAACCCCCACTTTCCCATGCTTGCAGGGGTCATAAAGAAATGGTTGAGACAGGTTCTCCATGACCAGATGCCCTTCCTCTCAACAACCTTCACCTATTTCCAAGTAAGGTAATATTTTCTCACGACCACCAGTTTTTTTACATAAGACTGGAAGTGGACAACCTCACCCCCCCCCCCCCCATATATTATTCCTGCAGCATCCTGATTCAGTTACTCTTATTCTAACAACACTTTGCTCAACAGCTACTTGGTGGAATAACTCATGTTTACTCCTTAGCTCAGTAACTATTCTCTCCTATTTTCCAAAGAAGGGAATTCCCTATTCTGCAACTAATTTATCCTACCCAATTAGTTGCCCCCTATTTCTCTAGTTCTTTGTTCCCTTACTCACTCAGTGCCTCTTTGTAGCATCACTTCCTACTGATAAACCCCCTAAACCATCAGAGTGCATCAAAAATTTCAAGACCGTTTGAGTTATTCTGTACTCAAATATCTGAAACCTGGCCATGTGTAAGGTGTGTGACACCTGAAGTGTCCTGTTATGGACCCAGGACAACCAAAGCCTTGTGAGTGGATTTGGTAGAGAGACTGCAAAAGGTGTGTCGTTTATACAGGGTTGGCCAAAAGTCACCTGACAGTAAATCCAAACCATTTAATTCCAAGATTAAAACAAAAAATTATTTAAAAGAACGGTGATTTTTAACTCACAGCATTCAATTATTAAATATTCATTATTAGAATGAATAAATAAAATTGAATATTAAATATCTATGGAATTTTTATTTACTGTCGGGTGACTTTTGGCCAACACCGTATGTGTAAGGACTCATAGATTCGTTTCTTCTTGTCTTCACATTGCTCGATATTTGAATAAGTATCACTGTCATACCTACAGGCAATGCCATTTATTTCCGCTTCTCTATGAAAACATGTCTGGCTATGGGGAATGTTACCTCTTGCTTGGAAACGGGTGAGGGTTGGCACTAGGAAGGGCCTCGGCTGCAGGAAATCTTGACCCTTTACATGCTTGGAAAAGTAGATGTTAAAACGATGAGGTGAGTCCTCAACTGCAAGCTTATATCTGGTTAATGTAATGCTACGTTGCTATCAGCCCTGAATGTCATGCGAAGGGAAGTAACGCAATGGACGAGAGAAAACCTGAACGAAAAAAAAAGAAAGTAATTGATGATTATTCGTTGTTAATTTGCGGCGTTTGTTGTTGGTAGTTACGGTGGTGATTGTGGCTGCAGTATAGCGCGACGGCAGTTATTTGTACTAAGGTGCTCGTGTTATATCAGGATATTCTGTTTTAATTTCAGTTCATTATAATATATACGTTGTTCACCACCAGCTCTTTACTATTTATGCGAAAACTACCACCGCCCATTAACACCTTATCACCTCCACAGCAAACCATTACCGTTCTCTGTGTATGTTTGTGTCGTGTGTGCATTTGGTGTAAGTAATCACACATTAGGCAAGTAAACCCAAAAGTGTTTCACAGAAATTACAGCGCTAACGAAAAGCCAGTGACAGCAAAGAATGGAAAGGGTGGTCTTGCATGGGAGAGAACTCTCGAAACTAATTTTACTGGATAATAATAAATAATACATTTTTATCAGAAGACTCATCAGCTGAGTGACATGTGATATTATTAACGCATTAAACGACCTGCTGCAGTTTTGAATGTAATGTGTTAGTGTTGCTGTCTCCTCTTTCTCTTCTTGAAACCTCTGTGACGTCTGCAAATTACTTCCAAGAGTCAACGGTATTCCATGTGATCATTTGAAGCCCACGGGAATATTGTGTGTATATATATATATATATATATATATATATTCTATAGAAAATAAAGTAATTCTTGAATGTGAGATGGCTGTGAAGACAGCTTAGAAAACTGGGTAAATATTTTAGAAGATGAAGAAACAGTGGTCAGAAAGCATTTCTACAGAGAATCGAACCCTGTGCCTCTCAAATTCCGGTTTGTTTACCAAATGTTCTCATATATATGTATGTATGTATGTATAAGTGGTTTCAAGTATTCTATAGTGCATTGAACATAGTATCTTGTGTTATTTATATACATCCTTTTATTTTCTGACTTTAGATACATATATATATATAATGAGAGATATATATGTATTCAGTTGCTGAAACCATGGTGGACAAAATACAATACTACAATGCAGTATTTTGGTTCTATCTGTTGACATTCTGAGTACTAATTCCCTCGAAGTTGACTTTGTGTCATCAATTGGTACAGAATCAATAACATAAATATCGATTACGTACTGGAGGTGACTGAATCAATTACAAATTTGTAATTTACTTGACTTTCCAGAGAAAAAGAAAAAGAAAGAAATAATGACGCATTTTCGAGACTAGCTAATTCAGTTTTGGGGATTAATAGATATGAGGGTATTATTTCAGATAATACAAAAAAAAACAAAAAACAAAAAAAAAAAAACCTAATGAGTATATCTGAAGGTAAAGTCGTGTCTATTTGCACATCAAGATGTAATACTTTAAAGGATATAACCAGTATACCAGCAGGGTATAAAATATACTTCCATAATTATCTCCTACTTAAGTTAAAATTAAAATTATCAATTACGAAGGAACTACACGTGAGTCTTTCAAAAGCAGTTATCAGTTTTTACCATGCTCTTGCTGCCAGCAGCCTCATTGATGTAGTGATATCCTCTTCATGTCGCATCCACCTCTGCTTTAATTAGTTTTGGCTCCTCTCATCAAACCCATCTGATTCACCTCCTTCTTCTTCTCCTTCATACTAGGGTCTAATTTTATGGACATTTAGCTGCTATTTCTATCAGGTGGAATGACTGTAGAACAGTTGTTCTCAACTCTTTTAAGTATCTGGGACAGATCCAAAACCCGCATTTTTTTTAGTGGTGGTGGTCCTGGGAGGGTGCACCAAAAGAAAATAAAAAACAAATCACTTAAAAAAGAAAACTTATATATATAAAGGGAAGCCTATGGGGAGCCACTAGAAGGATGCTTGAGAGTCACATGCGGCCCTGGGAGTCACTGTTGAGAACCGCTAGCGTAGAATCTCCCTCAGTTCAACATGAACGGAAAATGTTAAGGCACCAGAATTATTATATTATGAGTTGTTAATCTATGTGATAGCAAGTCCTCCATATATTTGATGTACCTGACCATAATCCATGGACATTATTCTCTCCCTTTAGGTAACTCTTCTTTGTATTTTCAATAAAGCTCAATATTAAACCTTTTTTCGTTGAATTAGTTTATTCTTTAATTCTTTCATTTGTTTCACAAGAATAAGAAATACCAGTTCGTAGTCAATTGTACACGGTAGTTGAAATACTGTATCAAGAAGTTGCGGCCATGATACCGAGGTGGTTTGACCACAGGGAGAGGAAGGATGAGGAGCGGATGGTAAGGAGGGTGGTTACGTTATAGAAATTTGTGGAGAGAAATGAAACACGAAAAATAACAGATTCTGTGACAGGGGCCTGGAAAGCTTTCTGCTGTGGGACCATTATAATCCGTCCGTTTTTTTTTTTTTTTTTGAAGAGAACATAAGCATACCCAAGTTATTCATGACTCCTCCACCACCTCCAACATTTATTTACTACAGCATCCAACACCGTTAATGAAACGAAAAAGATATCGCACTTAGAATATCAAATGACTTTTCAGAGCTCAAGCTATTACAAGTGAAACAGCAAATGTGCTCAATGTTGCAATTAACTTGACGAAAATTTGGAGTTATCTCCCTTCGAACTAAGTCATAGCTAGTTATTTCCCTTACAATTTTTTCTTTTTTTACTTGTTTTTGCATATCTGCAAACTTCTATTAATTTCCTTTGAAAATATTTTCGCTTCCTTTACTGCGCTTTTTCGTATAATCTCTTAATATTTATTTATTATAGGCGTAGGAGTGGCTATGTGGTAAGTAGCTTGCTTACCAACCACATGGTTCCGGGTTCAGTCCCACTGCGTGGCACCTTGGGCAACTGTCTTCTACTATAGCCTCGGGCCAACCAAAGCCTTGTGAGTGGATTTGGTAGACGGAAACTGAAAGAAGCCCGTCGTATATATATGTATATATATATATGTGTGTGTATGTATGTTTGTGTGTCTGTGTTTGTCCCCCAACATCGTTTGACAACCGATGCTGGTGTGTTTACGTCCCCGTAGCATTAGCGGTTCGGCAAAAGAGACCGATAGAATAAGTACTAGGAATCCAAAGAATAAGTCCTGGGGTCGATTTGCTCGACTAAAGGTGGTGCTCCTGCATGGCCGCAGTCAAATCACTGAAACAAGTAGAGTAAAAGAGTAAATGCATAATCGATTTTCATTTGATAAACTCAAATGTCCATCGCAGTCTGCTGTTTCACCCGAAGTGATTCGTGATCCAAGCAACTTATGATTCAAGATGTTTCAACCATGATCGTCTTTTCGTATACCATGGATTACATTATCCTATGTATCTGGCTTATATGAAGGCATTTGGTCTAGGGGTTAACGTGCTGGGCTCACGACCGTTACGTCGAGAGTTCAATTCTGGGATCAAGTAGTGCATTGGGTCCTTGAGCAAGACACTTTATTAGCTGATTAGCTGGTATTTGATGAGGCTTCCTCCTTGGCTATAATCTGGTGCTGTGTGAAGGCTTTCATTCTGACCCCTGATCAACAATACTCTGCTCTCACATCTACGTGTCGTTAATATCTTGCATTTTCAAGATTTTGAGTTAACAGTCTTCGAAGTACCATCCGACGGCAAACCCAACCCATTTTCAGCTGAGCAGACAACTGGTTTTAATTCAGCAGTCCTGATTCCAATAGTGACCACCATGTCCATTTTGGAATAACTCTTGGACTGCATTATCCACTGTGTCCTTTCATTTTTAACGCAGCAGATTATTATTTGAGGGATATTTAGCTGCTTTTTCTGACAAATCCAACGACTATTTACAGATTTCTTTATTGACTTGAATCCCCTGCATTCGATATGAACGTCTGTTTTTTTTTAATTGTTTAGTCCTAACCCACCATTATTTTGCAGACCTGTGACCGAAGGTATTCAAATCGTGATGAACGCTGTATCCAAGAAGATAACGCGCTGACGTCCGGAATATGATGAATTTAAATTCTGATATTACACAATTAAATTTCCAAAAATACTGATGGGTGATTTCTTATATATATGTATATGTATAGCTCTCCTGTGTGACCCCTCTGTCCGGCATTCGCCATGATAGTTCGCTAGACACTAAACCTTTTTCTATTTTCTCTCCCTGTTTATTTCTGTGTTCCATTTTGTGGAAGAGCGTAGGCTAGAAACGTAAAAGACTTTCTCACTTCCCGAGCGTTAAACTAATACATCTGTTTGTTGTTTACACACCCGTCTTCGTGTCTTTTGTTTTTTTGTAAATTCTCATTTTTTATATATATATATGTATTTTAAGAAAAGCAACAAAAATTCAATAGGTTATAGCAGTACGTACGTTTCGTACGAACTTCATTTATTTATGTAGTGAGAACACCACATAATATGTGCAATGAAAATGTACTCCTCAGCTGCATAATGGAAGTTCAACTTTAGAAAGTCATTTTGTAGATGTGTGCAAAAACAAGAGTAGGTGAAAAAGAAAATACCTGGGCTGTTAATCAACAGTCTAGTGAATCAAACATGAATTCAATTTCTATATATTCTAATTTCTATATATTCAGAATGCGAATATAGACAGATGCATCGGTTAGGATGCATCTATCTATATTCGCATTCTGAAGAGATTTACTTAAACCAGTAAATTGAAACGATCGTAAATGCTACCCTCACCTCTGCTTCTTCCTCCTTTGTTATATTATTAAATTAAAGGCATACCAGCAAAAACCAAGAGTCTCCCATTGTTATTATATGCATTTTCTTCTATATATATATATATATATATATATATATATATATATATATATATATATATATATTTCGGCAAGGACAAAATTCATTCGTATCTAAATTTAATGGAATATCCGAAATTTAACTTTGTTAAGAACAGCTTCATCTATAAATCGTGAATCCATTCAATTAAATTCTGTGAAGGGTCGATACAGTTAGTACCAGTTGCGCACTGGGGTCGATATAATCGACTTATCCCCACCCAAATATTTCAGGCCTTATGTCTATAATAGAAAGGATTATTATTATTATTATTATCATCATCATCATTATTATTATTATTATTATTATTATTATTATTATTATTATTATTATTATTGTTGTTGTTGTTGTTGTTGTTGTTGTTGTCTCTGCTTGTTTTCTCTCTTTCTCACTTCTCTGTATCATCTCTGTTTCCCCTCTCCCTCCCTCTCTCTCCACCTACACCACTCCTTTCTTCTCCCTTTCTCCCTTTATATCATCTCTCCATTCCTCTGCTTTTCCTCTTTACAGTTTCTTTCTTCCTCCCTCTCTTCACTGTACCATCTCTCTCTCTCTCTTCCTCGCTCCTCTATAGCATCTCTCTCTCTCTCTCTCTCCCCTCTCTCTTTCTCCCCTCTCTCTCCTCTCTTTCACTTTAGCTCTCAATCTTTCCCGCTCCCTTCCTCCTCTCTATGTATCACATTATATTTACTACTACTACTACTACTACTACTACTATCGATGTCTGTGCCATAACACTACCATAGCTACAATCAACAAACACTGCTACCGACACTGCAACAGCTATTACCACCACCACGAAACCATGACCAACACAAACAATACTACCAGCATTACAACCGATACTAATATCACCACTACACAACCAGCCCCACCGCCACCGCCTCCTTCACCACCATCACAGGCACTACTACTCCTACTACTACTACTACCACCATCATCATCATTATCATTACGGTAACCTCGCCGCCACCATTCTTAATAGTAGCTGTACGAGCATTGTCATTGGAATGACGTCATACCTTTGTAAAACAACAACAACAACGATGACAACAACAACAATAACAACAACAACAACAACAACAATAACAAGGACAACAACAACACCAGCCAAAAGTTATTTACCAAAGAGACAAGCTGATTGGTTGAATCCAATCATTACATCAGAAACCTGAGTTGTAATACAGCACCAGCTGAATGTATATGTAAGTGCGTGTATATATACATACACACAAATACACATACACACACCAAAGCACACGCAGTTATGTATGTGTGTGTGTGCATGCGCACATGCATCTACAACGATAGTAATAAATTATTATTATTACGTTTGTGAATGAAAAGATAAGCTATCACGTGGTATCGCTAGTGATGACGCCATTGGTAAAAATGCCAGCCATTAGATTTCAGTCACGACAAACACAGACAGACAGACAGACAGACAGACAGACAGACATACGCTGTGTGGATCTTTACATTAATTTACTGTTCTCTCATTCCAACTTGTGTGTGATTCCATCATAAATACCATCTCACTCATTTCTTCCATAATTTCCCTTGTACAATATATATATATATATATGAGTGTGTGTACATGTGTGTGTGTGTGTGTGTGTGTGTGTGTGTGTGTGTGCATATATATATGTACACACACACACACACACACACACACACACACAGATACAGCCCTCTGGGCTTTTATTTGGAATCCTGCCGGAATCAGCTTTGCATTTTAATCTCAGAGTCGATAAATAAAGTACCAATTTTGAACGCGAGATGAATCTTTTTCTTTCTGTTTTTTTCTTTCTTTCCTTCTTTCTTTGTTTGTTTGTTTCTTTCTTTTATCTTTCCGTCTGTCTGTCGGTCTGTCCCAGAAGAAATCAGGTGTGGCCGAACTCGGAAAGGAATGGGATCTGTTGAGTCTAAAAATGTCCAACAAATGACGTACGATTCAACGGCGCTCCTATGGCTCCAACGGCGCTCCTACGGCTCCAACGAAAACGTTGATGGCCCACATATATATATATATATACATATATATTTATATGACAGGGTTCTTTCAGTTCCCGTCTACCAAATCCACTCACAAGGCTTTGGTCGGCCCGAGGCTATAGGAGCGGACACTTACCCAAGGTGCCACGCAGTGGGACTGAACCTGGAACCATGCAGCTGGTAAGCAAGCTACTTACCACACAGTCACTCTTATTATTATTGAATAGAATTTTCCGGGTGACCCATGAGCCGAGAGTTTCGTCCATTGGCACTCATCTACACACGCGCGCGCGCGCGGATATATTGTCTGTGTCTGTGTGTTTGTAGCTGTGTATTTGTAAGTGTATGCACACATATCCACTCAGCTGGGGCTGTATTACAACTCCGACTCCTGACGTAATGTTCAGTTCCAACCAATCAGCTTTCGTCTAATGACTTTTCGTTGGAATCATCATCATCATCATCATCATCCTTATCGTCGTTGCTGTTGTTGTCTTGGTTGTTGTTGTTCTTGTTGTTATGTATATGGACATCTATGTCTATGCTCTGACTGAAATGCGATGCTTTTCTTTTTGATATATACAGTATAATTTCTAGAGAGAACAGCCTGGGTTCGGCATTGCCTCTGTCGCCCTAAGGCTGCTGGGGTTGTTTTCACGAAGTTCAATGATTCAACTGTAGAAACGAGACATAAGGCTGTCAATAGAGTACCAAAGACAGCAAGCTGCAGCAGTGGTATTAATAGTACTATGTTGACTGTTGTACGATGCCAAGATCTGATACACTCTAATACTGTAACGTCGACATATCAAAAAGGTTATCAACTATCAATTACGTCATTCAAAACGATCTCTCATACGCGTTTGTATATATGTGTATGTATATACACACGACGGGTTTCAACAGTTCCCGTCTACCGAATCGACTCACAAGGCTTTAATCGACTCGGGGCTATAGTAGAAGACACTTGCACAAGGTGCCGTGCAGTGGGGCCGAATCCGAAAGCACGTGGTTGCAATACGAGATACATACACAAACATACGCACACCATATATATGTATGATCGTGTGTGTGTGTGTGCGTGCGTGTGTGTGTGTGTGTGTATGTTTTATAGTGCATTGTTGTACCATTCTAAACTTTTTATTCTTTACAAACAATACACAATGCTTCTAGCGAACAACAATACTCTCCTATATATATATATATATATATATATATATATATATATATATATATATATATATATATATATATATATATACATATATATATATACATATATATATATATATATATATATATATATATATATATATATATATATATATATATATATATATATATATATATATATATATATATATATATATATATATATATATATATATATGTATGTATATTGGCACAGGAGTGGCTGTGTGGTAAGAAGCTTGCTTCTCAATCACACGGTTCCAGGTTCAGTCCCACTGCGTGGGACTTTGGGCCGACTAAAGCCTTGTGACCGGATTTGGTTGACGGAAACTGAAAAGAAGCCCGTCTTATATATACATACGTATGTGTGTGTGTGTGTGTGTGTGTGTGTATGTGTTTGTCCTTGACCCCCGTTTGACAAACGATATTGGTACTTTTATGTCCCCGTAACTTAGCGGTTCGGTAAAAGAGGCCGATAGATAAGTACCAAGCTTACTGGGGTCGATTCGATCGACAAAGAAAAAAAAAACCCTTTAAGGTGTTGCCCTAGTCTGGCCGCAGTCTAATGACTGAAACAAGTGAAAGATAAAAGATGTGTATGCATGTATGTATGTATGTATGGATTGATGGATTGATGGATGAATGGATGCATTGCATTCATATAAACGAGGAGCAACAGAAAGAAAGAAAAAGCTCCATAACCTAATACCAATCATATTTTCTTTAAAATGATGTAACTTCGTTACATCATTTGTCATATTTGGTTTTATAAACTTTGTCTTCTCTCAGTAAAGATTGATATTTCGGTCCCAAATTATTTACAATTACTTCTAGATATTCGCGTTGGAGACCTTTCCTGAGTTACGTTTCGATTTAAGAAGAGTTAGTATGTGTATTATCAAAGGCGCATGTTTCTATTTGCTCTCTCTTTTCCGCTCTGTCCCGCTCTGTCCCGCTCTGTCCCGCTCTTTCTTGGTCTTACTCTCTCCTCTTCCCCTTCCCTCAATCTTGGTCGTCCGATGCGATCAAGTTTGAAATGGGAGCAGAAAAGACACTTTTTAAGAACAAGTCCTGTCCATGATATTTTGCTCTTCTATGGAAATGTAAACCAAAGCTAGTGGTACATATATACCCGTAGAAGCCACAGAACGCTACAGGCAGACCAGATAAAATGCATTTCACTCTAGTTTATTCCCTCTCTCCTTCTCGTTTCGTCTGTTTCGTCTCTCCATCTTTTACGCCTTCTGTTGTAGCTCTCCGCTGTTGTTTATGGCCGATCGTTGTCTTTGACCACGCAGTCGTAGTAAGGCGATCCGCTTCATTGAATTGCCTGCCACCTTATCACATCATTATAATAGTTTCGGCTGCCTTCTTCTACGGCTTCTGTAATTCATCCCGTTATATTATACAAAATAGCTTTGGAGATTCTTGTGTCCTTCATACACGAATTACGACGCGCTCCACTCGGTACAACTGTGATTCTAGCAGGATGGACACTACAAGCCACTTGAATTGATGTGGTCTTAGAAATAAATGTTCATTACATTTCTTGAATGGCACAATAGGCAATTGACCAACGTTTTAATATGTGTTACAGTGTGCAGATCTCGACAGAATACAACAGCCAAGATAATACAACTGCACGCTACGTTTTTGTTGATAGTCTTATACCTCATTGTTACCACGGTTGATCATTACACTTCTCAAAAGCGACCGTTGACTGTAGATCAGGGATCTCCAAAATGGTCAATATCTACCCTTGGGGATCGGTGGAACTATTCAAGGAGTCGATAAATGCACATCTGCTTAATTATTATTGTTTTTATTTTGCCTGTGGATCGATGAGAGGTCAAGGATTCCATAAAGGGGTTTAAAAATTTTGGTGACCCCTGCTGTAGATGGTGAGCAACAAGGCAAGGCCGTACTCAAGCTGTTGCTACAAGAAATTATTACTGTTACAAGCAAGCAAACATACATGCATACAGACATAGACATGTGACATACAAATGTATGTATGTATCTAGGCATTTGTATGCGAGTCCATGATACGAGTGTGCGGTCTGATCTCTTGAATGTCGGTATTTATGAATGAAAAGCAAAAAGACTATCACGTGATGTTAAGATATTTCGTCATAACGAGCGGTGCAAAATTTTCATTCATGCTTTTTCGTTTGGTTGTTGACCCGAAGAATTTAGCATCCATTGCAAAACTTTGTATTTAATATGTTTATGTGAATGCGTGTGTGAACGTTAATGTTATTTTCAAAATATATCACCTACCTACCTACCTACCTACCTACCTACCTACCTACCTATCTACCTATCTATCTATCTATCTATCTATCTATCTATCTATCTATCTATCTATCTATCATTTTACTCATTACTTAATTTGTTTGTACGATTGCTACATCAAACTTAAGGCGAATGGATTCAAATACTGTTGTTGGAGTCGAAATAATGTTTAATAATGACTGTTTACTTTGAAATTTCGCCCTAAACTCTCTCTCCCTCTCTCTTTCTCTCTCTTTCTCTCTCTCTCTCTCTCTCTCTCTCTCTCTCACACACACACACACGCAAACACACGCTTACACATAGACACGTTTGTGTGCATGTATGTATTAGTCCGTATTTGCTGAAGTCTGTTCTTAATAAGCGGTGAATCTATTTCTATTTTCTCTTATCATTTCTGTTTCGTTCGAAAACGCGACTATACTTACGACTGTGACATTCTTTTACAATACAATTACATATATCAAAACCCCATACGTATATATATATATATTTATATATATATGGATGGATGGATGGATGTATATTGAGGCAACTATTTTGAATGAGTATATATTATAGCTGCATAGATTAGAATTGTATCTATATCTTAGAACGCATGGTTGTGATTGGGTATATATTACACATCGTATGCTTACATCAATGTGTGGGAGTGCGGGGTCACTCTCTCTCTCTGTCTGCTTGTTTCTCTCCTCCCCACCCTCTCTCTCTCTCTCTCTAGTTTTTCAGTACAAGACATTTCAGAATTTCAGACTGTGGTGCCGGCATTCACGTGTCTGTCTGTTTGTATATTCGTATTTTCGTACATAGGCACACACACACACACACACACACACACACACACACACACACACACATGTGCGCGCGCATACATACATACACACACACACACAAATGCACGCGCACATATGCATGCACAAATATACATGCACAAACACATAAACAAATGCGCGCGCGCGTACACACAAATGCGCATACACGGACATACGCACAAACGCACACGCACACACGCACACACATCGCGTGCGCGCACTTGTGAACACACACACACACACACACAAACGCGCTCGCGCGAACACATACAAATGTTAACACACAGAGACTCAAACGCACGTACACACACACACACACACACACACACACACACACACGCACTAACACTTTCACGTGTACACAAACTACACACTTTCATTTGTACATTTACGTGCTTCTATCTATTTATCTACATACATGCACACACACATACATGCATACATACATATATACATACATACACACACACATACATATATATATTTGTACACACACGCATACACAGGTGCGTGTGCACGCTTGATTGGCCTTCATGTGTATATTTGTGTATAAACACCAAAGTTCGCGTAACACGGTCGACGCCTCTCACATGCAACGGATATTTTACACTTTGGTATATTCAAGCAAGATAACATTCGCGAAGAATGTAAATACACGTATCCAACGCATTAATGGTTATATTTCTTTACGATTAACTCAACGCAGTAAATTAACAGCCAATTTGTTCTGATTCCCTTCGCCCTGAGTTCAAATCCTGCCGAGGTCGTCTCTGCTTTTTATCCTTTCGAGGTCGATAAAAATGTACCAGTCCAGACGAGTGGATTGGCGATATTGTTGGGTGGGGTCGAACGAGATGTTTTGTAGTATCAGTGTCGGCTCCTTCGGTTTCTGCCAACAGTATTTGCAATGACACTAGCGCCCAGTTGTCTCGGCTCTAAAGTAGCGATCTTGCCCTTGGGTGACATCGTAGAGACGAGAGCTTCCCTCAAAAGAATTGACTTACGGAAGCCAAGAGAACAATCAAACACACGCAGTGTCTCTCCCTCCCTCCCTCTTGGTGTGTTTGTGTGTGTGTGTGTGTGTGTGTGTGTGTGTGTGTGTGTGTGTGTGTCCCCGGTGTGGATTTGGAAAGTGGAGGAAAAGCCAAGTCGGCAAAGCTGGTGGATATTCTTTTGGGAAGTCATTAAAAAGGATCAGCTGCAATTTGTGAGACGATGTTGCTTGAGGGTTGTGCGATGAAAAAAAGGGCCACTTTAGCATTTCGGATAGTGATCTTGCATTTGTTGCATTGCTCATTTCTGGGAAGCGGACGAGTAACTTTGGACATATCAAGCCTTGCTTTTGTCTGAGCAGATACAACGCAACTATTAGCGAACTATTTGGGGGAACTTGGCAGAACACAGCAACGTTTCTGTTTCTGAAATAAAGTAGTTCATGATTTTATAGGACATAGAAACACAAACGACTTAATGAGAAGGACTTGTTGGAGTAGTTTTGTAATAGTAATACTATGGTATAATATTTCAGAGATACCTTAAGAAGGAAATTACTTTTTGATAAGCTTGGGGGAAATGGTGTAAAACTACAGGTTACAAAATCGTTAAGGTTTACACAAAAAAAAAAGAAAAAAAAAAAAAGAAAAGAATGAAAAAAAAACACCCATCAAGATAGTGTTGTTTAACAAATTTGGGTTTGGAATGTCTGATAACAATAGAAAGAAGGGTTACCGGAGAAGTAACAGATCGGAATGCAGAAGTATTAATAACAATTGCTCAACAATGGATTGTCTCAGAAACCAAAGTAATCACGGATGAATGAACTCATTTATCAACATCATAAGGTTGCTGATTCTCGTGACGTTATTGACTCCGTTACGGGTGAATGAAATAACTTCATTGAGGTATTCCGGTAAATATAACAAATTGTCATTAAAAATATCAGTAACAGTCAGGGGTAATTAAAATAGTTCTGCCTCAATGAATATCTAGACAATGACAGATGCTTTCAGTGCAACCATTACACAACTTTGATATTTCAAATCATATCACTGAGATATATATATTTTCTGAATGTCCGAAGATAGGGTCGGACCGAAGGGAAACGATGGCTTAGTCACATCCCAGTAATGATGTCGTTTCGAATATTCCGTTGTCAAACTGACACGACATTAAGACGTAATAATTGCCGATTGATAAATAATATATCGAAATTTCAGTTTTCTTCTCGGCCATCTACCAAGACCTCATAACTCTATTTAACATACCTAATTAGACCCCACATAACTTTGTTGGGTCCGTGTAACACGGAATGAACGCGGAACCATGTGATTACGAAAGAAACAGCTGCCACAAACTACGTCCTTAAAAATGGAGACGTTAAATAAAGAAGGAAATTTTTTTTCTTAAGAACACCTTCTGCAAGACGAAGATATAGTTAAGGACAGACAGTATACTTAAGGTGTTGAGCTGAAAATAACAACGGGGAAAAGATTCGTGTTACAAGAATGGAAATACGTTGTATTTATTATATTTTTGTGTAGAACGCAAATAAGTTAGCAACATTTCTGTTTCAAGAGAAGATTTTGTGTTGTAGTAAAGATTGTTTGCCAACATAACATGGCAGCCCTGGTTTAGGACGAATATTGCTTTTTAACAAAGTTTTTCATCAAGTCCAAACTTCACGAGTAAAGGAAGAAGGAACGTTTTCTCAGAGTTCACCGGTGAGCAGGACAAAATATTTTCTTGTCTGAAACAGCAAAAGGTTTGGTCATTCCTTCAGAATCTTTTGGTTTTGTTAGTCACTACAGAGCCGTACTTGATGTAACGCAAGCTGCAATTCTATCAAGATTACAACGCCCTTCAGATAACAAGGAGTCACTTTTATTTTTAATATTCTATCTTTTCTAAAAGCAACTTCATGTTTGTAGTATATGGAAAAGGTACAAAATGGTGTTTACTACTGTCACGAAGGATCACTTTCAAGTTGAAATTTGAGGAATCAGAGAACAATCTCCACCCGTCCACATTATGTTCATGACCAAGAAACTCATTGCTTGAATTAATATTTTGACAAAACACAGGTCCATCTTCGTGAGTAGATCAGTCGTTGGATTCATAAATCGTGACTACCGAAAACAAACGTTTTAGTAAGGTGACCAGATATGACTATAGATAAATATTGGAAGATTATTGACTTTGTAATCCCGTACGATAGTAGAATGGATATCAAGGAAACCGAGAAAATTGAGAAATACTAGGGACCAGCCAGTGAAATGTAGAGATTGTAGAACACAGAAATGACAATTGCTTCTGTGACAACTGGAGCAGTGGGCACGATGCCGAAACTGCAGTGTCTGAATTGAGAGATCGAGGAATATTGAAACAGAAACAAGTATCGTCGACCTACAGAGAGCACTATACAAAAGTCTGCAAGAAAACTAAGAAAGATTTTAGTGATTTGAAGAGACTTGTCAATAAATCTCAGGATAGCTGATTAAATTAAAGTGCAGTAGTTTTTGTATGATAATAATTTTTGATTTAGGCACAAGGTCAGTAATTTTGAGAGAAGGGGTCAGGTCGATAATATCAACATTAATACTTGATTAGCATTTTATTTTATCGACCTTGAAGATATGAAAGGTAAGGTTGACCTCGGTGGAATTTGAACTCAAAGTGTCGACACGGTACAAAATCTCTAAGGTATGTTTTCGCCATTCTAACGATTCTGTTGGCTCACTGCTATTTTAATGGTGTTTAATTATGGGACGGGGTTAATCGATGGATTTTGATTTAGGGGATGGGGGTTGATCGATACCATCGACCCCAGTACCAGTTAAGTTCTGGGGTCAATGGTACTTGACTAATACTTCATTTTTATCAACTCTGAAAGAACGGAAGGCAAAGACAGACTTCAGTAGGATTTGAAACCGGAACGTCAAAAGCCACCGGAGTAAATTCGGCGACCATGTTTATTATATCGATCCCTGAAGGATGAAAAGTAAAGTATAGACCATTGTGATTTTGGAGTGGGAGAAGCTGAAGTGACGTAAATACAAATGAAGAAATTATAGTTATGTAAACACCCACTACGCCGATGTCTATTGGTGGATGCTGTAACGATGAGAAATTGTGCTGAACTTTAAGATTACGTCATAAATGTTGATGAAGTCGAAGAGACGATTTTTTTTATGAATGGATTCAAATATTATTACCTGTCAAAAGGTATATCATTGGTTACTGCGAAATAATACCTTTGTGGAGTGAAGTGGACTCTGTGTGTGTGTGTGTATGTAGAATGAAGGGTACGGTGTGTTTGGGCTGTGTAATATAATGTGCTGTAGTTGTGATGTAAGATGTGTGTGTGTGTGTTTGTGTGTGTGTGTGTTAAGTATATGTGTGTTGTCGTCTGGCGCACATTGGACTGTGTCAGTTGTCTGTGCGCGTGTACACGTTGTTTTATATATATATATATATATATATATATATATATATATATATATATATATATATATATATATATATATATATATATATATATATATGTGTATGTATTTATGTATGTGTGTATATATATATATATATATATATATATATATATATATATATATATATATATATATATATTTATGTATGATTTTTCTTTCAGTTTTATTTAAGTTCTTCTTGAGAGAGTTCAAAGCGGTCGCTAACGAAGTGACAAAACTTTTTGAGTTAAGTGAGTTCCTGCTTTTTGCAAGCATTTGATTAAATTCGTGTGTTGGTTGAACTGTCGATGAATGTACCCAAATGTGTGCATAAAGAATCCCAGATATTAGAATTTTTGGAATGTCTTACAAATCTTCATTGTGCCACTAATAAATTGGATTTGGAGACTCCGCGTCATTTTCTGTTTGTTCTTTCGTCGTAAAACCTCGTATTTCTACATAAATGAATGAATGTATGAATGTGTGTAGATTTGTGTGTATATAAGTAAACGTATATTTATATGTATCACGGGTAACGTGTATGTGCTAATCTGTAAGGAGCAAAAAGAAAAGGTGTGTGTGTGTATATTTATATACGCAAATATATATCTTCAAAGATGACAGTGTTTATGTGTGTGTGTTTGTGTGTCTATTTACGTACACGCGCGCGCGCGCGTATTACGGAGTAGGCTTTTATCCATGAATGTATTTATAACCAATAACACGAGTTTATGTTTGTACGCATGATGAGATGGTTATGTGTGAGTATGTCTATACAAGTCTGTGTGTGTGTACGTGTACATGTATGTGTGTATGTATGTGTGTGTGCGCGTATGCGTGTATCTGTATATGTATACATGTACATCTATCTATCTATCTATCTATCTATCTATCTATCTATCTATCTGTCTGTCTGTCTGTCTGTCTGTCTGTCTGTCTGTCTATCAAAGTCGGTGAGCTGGCAGAAACGTTAGCACATCGGGCGAAATGCTTAGCGGTATTTCGTCTGTCTTTTCGTTCTGAGTTCAAATTCCACCGAGGTCGACTTTGCCTTTCATCCTTTCGCGGTCAATAAATTAAATACCAGTTGCGTACTGGAGTCGATCTCATCCACTGCCCTCCCCCCCCCCCCATCCAAATTTCATACCTTATGTCTAGAGTGGAAAAAAAGAAAGAATATCTGTCTGTCTGTCTGTCTATCTATCTCTCTGTCTACCTATCTGTCTGTCTGTCTATCAACCTGTGTTTATGTCATGCTTTGTATGTGTGTGTTAACGTGTTATTATGTAAGTTTAGACTTACACACATGATCTTATTAACTCTCCATGT
>NC_142937.1:92642336-92649836 GCF_046866305.1 Octopus bimaculoides | reverse complement strand
ATCATTTTTATTTTCTTTAGTCCAATCATATTAACGTTGAACCATCAACGCGAAACGAGAACCATAATTTGGTAAAACCAAACCATTATCTGTGATAGAATTCGTAATAAAAGTACTTTTAATGATTGCATTAATGGAAAACCTATAAATAGCAATTAATTACGATGCTGTTTCTTCCATAAATTCGATGAAGGCTATCTGAACTAGCTTCTGAGAGAATGTCTTTGTGAGCAATCTTTAAATGCCTGAAAGACCGCTTCTTGAATCAATCGTTCAACTCGAGCAATTTAGAGGCAGGCATACAATTCAAAATTAGGCTTTTAAGTAATACAGCCGGGTATTACCGAGAAATAGATTGCAATCACGGGAATTATCGATTACAATTTCGCCAAATTTCCCGTGTATGCTGGAAGGGAAGCCCTACAATGAGTGTCACCCAATACTGTCTGTCTGTCTGTCTGTCTACCTGTCTGTCTACCTGTCTGTCTACCTGTCTGTCTGTCTGTATGTATGTATGTATGTATGTATGTATCTATCTATCTATCTATCTATCTATCTATCTGTCATCTGTCTGTCTCTATGTATGTATGCGTCTGTCTGTCTGTCTGTCTATCTGACTGTCTGTCTGTCTGTCTGTCTATCTCTCTATCTATCTGTCTGACTGTCTGTCTGTTAAACGTTGTGATTTTGTAGATTAAGAAGAATTAGTTTGTGATGATATAAAAGAGTTGCAGATAAAGAGAGGACGGTTGTTTGTTTATTTTATCTACTTTAATCCGAGACAGACGAAATACCGCTAAGCATTTCACCCGGTGTGTTAACGTCTCTGCCAGCTCCTCAATTTCATTAGTATATATATATATATATATATATATATATATATATATATATATTTCTCTATTGCCCACAGGGGAGGCTAAACATAGAAGGAACAAACAAGGACAGACAAACTGATTAAGCCGATTACATTGACCCCAGTGCGTAAGTGGTACTTATTTAATCGACTCCGAAAGTATGAAAGGCAAAGTCGACCTGGCCGGAATTTGAACTCAGAACGTAACGGCAAACGAAATACCGCTAAGCATTTCACCCAGCGTGCTAACGTTTCTGCCAGCTCACCGCCTTCATTAGTATATATATTTAAAAGAAAAGGTGTTTCTCTGTATGTCCTGTTACGCATGCCCAGTGATATACATTAACTGGTTACAGCGTTTACCAGACCGGAGTACATGTTTATGCGCATGCGCGAAAACAGAAATTATCGTCGACGCTATTTGAAATTTTTGCTTCGCGGTTCAATCTTACGATCTATTCATACAGTTTGGTTTGCTTTTGTGATATAAAACATCTAAAAATATTTATTGTATAGTGTTTACTCGGCGGAATAATGATGTAATCACGTGCTAAAAGCCCTCATAAATTTTTATTTTTATGAATTTTTACAAAAGTTTTTTTATTGTCTTTTGCACAATGGAATTGATACGATTATGCAAAAAAAAAAAAAATTTTTTTTAAACTGTATATCCCACCCGGTAAAAGTGGTAGAAGCCAGTCATTATAAATAGACCAGTAGCCGGTCGTCAGAGAGGGTCGAGAGTCGAAGAGTTGAGAGTCGACTGTCGGGAGTCAACAGAAAGAGTTAGTGTATTGCTATTCCGGTACGAAGAAATACAACGGTGTCCGATGACTGGTAACCATTGTGGCTACTAGCGTAAAACAGCAACTACAGTACAATGGCAGCCACACATTACAACACAAACTAATACACTTGCTTCTTGTTGCTACACCTGTTTTCGTCTTTGTTTTTCAATAAGTTTGAACTATATGTATATATATATATATATATATATATATATATATATATATATATATATATATATATATAATTCAAATAATTTGGGAAAAATTGGTTATATCCATTAAAATATTATTCATGATGTACAAATAGATACCACGAGTTTACCTTCAGATATAATCATTAGATAACCAAATTACGACAGGTATATAGTCCATTTTTTGTTCTATAGTGCATTGTTGTACCATTCTAAACTTTTATTCTTTACAATCATTAGGTTATTTTATTTTTTTTGTATTATCTGAAATAGAATACCCGCATATCTATTAATCCCCAAAACTGAATTATATATATATATATATATATATATATATATATATATATATATATATATATATATATATATATATATATATATATATATATATATATATATATATATATATGTATATATATATATATATATATATATATATATATATATATATATTCAAGAAAGTTAAGGGTTGTAAATCCAACCCACTAAGGGATAATATCTATCTTTTAGTAAACAAATAAACAAGTAAATTGACAAAATACAATGTCTGCAAGTTGATGAATACCATCTATTCCCCTCCATTTTCTTATTGCTATATATATATATATATATATATATATATATATATATATATATATATATATATATATATATATATATATATATATATATATATATATATATATATATATATATATATATATATATATATATATATATATATATATATATATATATATATATATATATATATATATATATATATATATATACATATATATATATATATATATATATATATATATATATATGGGGTATATACATACACAAACAGAAACACATCCAAATGCAAACATAAAATTGGACAGATATATTTTAATATTTACGCTTATACCATTTGTTATTTTTTTTCTCCTTTTCCACCCGCTTCCACCAAATCCGTTTCCTGATTAGATTATTGCTTCCTGATCTAACTATTCCTTCTTCAGTTCTTTGGTTATTTTCTTTGAGTGTCTCAGAGTACAGGAACTATTTTTGGACTTTTTACTCGGTAATCTATAGCCAGAATCGCCGAGGTAGGCCGTGTGATGATTATCTTTGAACTAAGCTATAATCTCCTCTCTTCTCTCTTCCAGCTTCCCACATTTTTTTCTTGTTCTTTTTCTTTTCTTTCTAAAGTCTTTTTTTTTTCGCTATATCCGTACATCGTTTACTTGTAGATATTCATATATATATATATATATATATATATATATGTATATATATATATATATATATATATATGTGTATATGTATATAAATATCTGTATGCATATATGTATGTGTATGTGTATATATATATATAAATATAAATATATATATACATGCGTACATACATACATACATACATACATGCATATATATTGACACACACAAAGCATAGATATGCACATATATACTAGGTAAATGCATATATACATATATGTGTGTGTGTGTGTGTGTACTATAGACATGTGTGTGTGTGTATGTGTGTATGTATGTATGAAATGTATGTATGTGAGTGCTTATAACATCTGATATATCTAATATAGAAAACAAAGAATTGTACAAATCTGTAGTTAAGGCACACATTCGCAAATATATATATATATATATATATATATATATATATATATATATATATATATATATATATATATATATTCACAAACATTGGTATATATACATATACATATGTACATATATATGTATATATATGTGTGTGTGTGTGTGTATGTGTGTGTGTTTGTTTGTTTGTGTGTGTGTGCATGTGTGTTTGTTCGTGTATTTGTGTTACCTCAATTGGATATTAGCTCAATGTATCCAAATTGCAAGACTTTTATATTTATTTTTTCCAATAATTTCTAATAAACTATCTGCAACAGACCCAAAGGGTCACATGACATGCTACATCAATTATTGATGCATATACATGTTTACATGTTGTATATGATTACTTATTCACAGAATGATATATATAATCTAACGCTCGGATATACGTAGATACGCATTTCGTAAACGTTCAGAAAGTATAGTTGTAATGAAGAACTGGCCTACGGTTGTGAACGTATCTTTCAAAATCAACGAGAAAAATATTTATAGATAACTGCTTCGAAACCTATAACTTGTCTGCCAATATTATTACAAATCGATATATATATATATCAATAATTATTGGCGCATTAGGCTATGTTGGTGAATGTGTATATAACAATCTAGAACAGCTAAAGTTATCAAGCAAAGAAAATAACGTCCAACGAATACGTATTTTATACATGCAATTTGTAAGCTGATCATTTTCAATTTGCAAGATCTTTCTAAAATTTAAGTAACTCTTCGTCATTTTTGTTATATAGATTGAAACGATGGAGTTTTGTGTTACTCACATAAAGGAGGGTTGTGATTAAGCAATATTTTGGCGCTTGACGCCATGCAAAGATGTTTCTCGAAGTCTCTGGGGTGAGTGCAAATCTGATGCCTGTTTTTGTTCTTCTTTTGATCTATGAGTCAGGATGGAAGACAATGCCCGAGTCTTGTGAAGGTGAGAAATCGGTATTATCGAACCAGAAGCCCGACCCAAATGCTTCCAAATAGAACCGACTCTGTTAAAGGCATTCAAATTTCCAGGTAGTGGTGGTGGTGGTAAACCGGGCGACGGGTTAAGACTATCACTCAAGCAGGCCATGATGAGCTTTGAACTCAGAACACAAAGACCCAGAGCAAATACTTCAAGGCATCCGATCTAACGTTCTTACAGTTTCGTCAATCAACCACTTTAGGTTCGGATTGTTTTTGTCGACTTGAAAAGGATGGAAAGTTAAGTTGACCTCGGCGGCATTTGAATATAGAGCGCAGAAAATCGGAACACATACTGCGAAGCATTCTGTCCGACATCCTAATTACTCTACCATTTTGCAGCCATATAATTCTGCTGATAATCAAAAAGCTCGGGAAAATTCTTCTGTCTGTTTTATAAAGCTGTTAAAGAGTTACAAGGACGGCATCCATCTAAACTCAAACAACAGCTTGGCAGCTTCTGTAGGCGGTATCTTTGGTTGCTCTCACTTGATTAATCTAAAAAAGTTCATTCGGTAGATATTAAAACGTACAAGGTCTTGATAACAAATAGAAATTTCTTCAGAAATAGAGTTATTAAAAGACGCTGTCTTTGAGGAAAGGATAAAGGAAAAGGCTTAGTATCAGATTGGTTACACATAGACAACATCTGTTAAATTTCATAAATAAAGAGTTGGGTACGAACTCCTCAAAAAGCACTCAATACCCGATGATGTGTCCCGCTTCCGCTGAACTGCCGCAGGAACGTGTTTCAATATAAAATGTTGCTTCTTTGGACTTGTGGGCCATCCAAGCACAATTGATAATTATTAAATATCTTTCATATTTTACTTGTTTTAGTAATTAGACTGCGGCCATGCTGGGGCGCTACCCTGAAGCGTTTTTTGTCAAATGAATCGACTCCAGTATTTTCTTTCCAAATCTGGTACTTATTCTATCGGTTTGTTTTTCCGAACGACAAAGTTACGGATATACAGGGTGATTCAAAAGTCGCCATACATAAGAACAATTAATTTTTTTAATAAGAAACAGTCTTTTTTTATTTAACTGTTTCTTATAAAACAAAATTTTTTTCCTATGTATGGTGACTTTTGAATCACCTTGTATAAACACAAACACAGACACACACACATACACACAAACACACACGTATGTAAGACAGGCTTCTTTCAGTTTCCGTCTACCAAATCCATTCACCAGTATTTAGTCGACCCCAGGCTATAGTTGAAGACACTTATTCAAGGTGCCACGCAGTGGTTCATAAGCAAGCTACTTACCACACAGCCACTCCTACGCCTATATATATATATGTGTGTGTGTGTGTGTATGTGTGTGTGTGTGTGTAAAATACGTATACTTCTATATAAGGAATACTGATGGCTTACACTAAATGCAAGCTCAAGCACTTGCGATAATTTGATTGAAACAGGAAGCATAAATGGTAGACAAAAGTAGCGCTCAACTTCATTGTAGATGTGGACATTTCATTGAAACTGCTTCGAAACTTGGGAATTCTCTGCCGGAATAACTACACTTGTATTGGATCCGCAATGGCTAAAGCACTTGGTGTTGGGTTGCTAAGCATTTCGACATAATAGTTTCACAGCGTAACTGTTATTTTTATTCTTTAGCATATGTGATCCTGGAGGAAGGACGTGGGGCTAAACGATACCAGTGTGTGTGTAACAACTGGGGTTTTAGTTTCTGTTTGTTATTTATTATTTTCCGCCTACAAAAAAATTTCGTAAACTTCCATGTGTAGGAGAGTGAAGTGCGTTTGAATGCTTTTGTATGTGTGTGTGTGTGTGTGTGTGTGTGTGTGTGTATGTATGTGTGTGTGTGTGTGTGTGTGTGTGTGTGTGTGTGTGTGTGAGAGAGAGAGAGAGAGAGAGAGAGAATTTTTCAACTGACACAAAAATAGAAGTTTTTCCTCTGACGGAAAAATAACCAAAAGATGCCAAACAAAAAAAAAAAGCGAAAAGAAAAGCGTCAAATAAAAAGAAAGAAAGCGAAAGCTTCTTCTTCTTCAGCCGTAATGGCCAATCCAGAACCGTCAGCTTTCTCCTTGAGCGGTTGGAATTCATCCAAACTCATGAACTTCACTAAATGTATATTTTCTACTGATGCAAACCCCACAATCACCGCCATGACCACCGCCGCCGCTGCTGCCGCCACCACCGCCACCACCGCCACCACCATATATATATATATATAATCAAAATAAGCAACAGGATATCCAGAGGTAATGCAGTACGACCGTTTCAAGCGGCTCCATTTAATTGAACAATGTTATCATTACATCAGTTTAGATGCAGTGCTATCTTCAGCTGCACAAATAAATAAATTGACGTAATGATTGCATTTTCCAATCAAATGGAGCCGCTTGAAACGGTCGTACTGCATCTCTACTTGATATCCTGCTGCTTATTTTGATTTTATTCACCTTACTTCGGGCTGCGCGGTTAATACCGAACTGACTTGGTACTTCAACAAAGACCAAGCTGTATCGGCCCCTTTGCCTTTCCCTTGAATGACATCGGTGGCGTGGAGAGGAGACGCTGGTATGCATGAGCGACTGCTGGTCTTCCATAAACAACCTTTCCCAGACTCTTTACCCTTTAAAAAATACTTAAATAGTGAACAAAAGCAACACGAAAAATATAAAAGGATCACTGTGAGCGGGGCCACCCGTTATTATGATAATAACTGCTTCAAATTTTGGCGCAGGGCCAGTAATTTTAGGGAAGCGGGGTTAATCCAGTTACATCAAATCTTGACTGATTAGTTTCTTTTATCGACCTCCGAAAGGACGAAAGGTAAATATGATCTCAGTGGCATTTGAGCTCAGAACGAGAAGAGCCTGGGACTGGACGAAATACCACAAGGCATTTTGTTCGGCGTGCTAATGATTCTGCCACCTCATCGCCTTAGTAATAATAATAATGATGATAATAATAATAATAATAATAATAATAATAATAATAATAATAATAATAATAATAATAATAATAATAATGAAGGAATTCAGTGGTATAAAAAAGTAATCGACTGTAATGTAGTTTCTTATTTCTGT
>NC_142937.1:92627336-92637336 GCF_046866305.1 Octopus bimaculoides | reverse complement strand
ACTATCGCCGCCATCATTAAACACACGTGCACAAACATACACAGATATAGACAGACAGGCAGACCCCTCCACACACAATTGCTGACCCTTTACAAAATAGAAAAAAAGTACAAATATGCGACCTATATTAAAGTGCAACTGACATGTATGTGACGATGATAACTGGAGTAAACTACCCAGGTTCGCATTTTGCAAGAAAAGCACAGAGTTAAGTGCGGTATAATATACGTAATGAATTGAACTAAAACAATATTTTGATTAATCAAAAATAGACCCAAGTTGAAAAATATTAACTTTCGTTGGTCAAATTTAATCAACAAAGTTAAGGATGGCAACCAGCGAAAAGTATATATACTGTCAGGGATGTTGTTTCCTCCTTTGAGATCTCTCGCAGTGAAGACAAACGCCAGAGGCGAAAAAACAACGCAGCTTCACCATCAGACCCTGAACAACCATACCCAGGTCATCATTGCAATCGAATATGTTTGATCCCACATCGGCCCTACCAGCCATGAACGAGCGTGCAGACGACGTGGACAACAGCCTTTCTAATCTTCGACGCCAAGGTTTATGTATATATATATATATATACACCCCACACACGCACGTATATATATGATTATATATATATATATATATATATATACATATATATATATATATATGTATATATATATATATATATATATATATAATCATATATATACGTGCGTGTGTGGGGTGTATATGTATATATATATATATATATATATATATATATATATATATATATACATATATATATATATATATATATATATATATATATATATATATATATATATATATATATATATATATATGTATATATATATATATATGACCCATTCAGTTTCACATTACTTATAGTTTCGTGGGTGTAGGACATTGATTAGATGTCAGCGCCAGAGTTTCTGCCTACGAACATCTGATGAGGTGGACGGGTTCAACGCCCACGAAACGTTAAGTAATGTTGAGTTGAGTCAACGTGTTATTTATGAAATACATGCAACTCCAATTAAATGTGGGGAAGGCCATATTCTTTCATTTTTTTACTCATACACACATACACACACACATACACATACACACACGTACGCATATACACACGTACGCACACACACACACACACGTACACACACACACACACACACACACATATATATATATATATACATATAAGTATATATGTATGTGTGCGCATATGTATGTGTGTATTCAGGCACACACACACACACACACAGAGTATAGCTTAAATTCACAGATACATAACTAGCATGTTAGACCTATAATTACTACTTCATCAACTATTACCAAAATTAAATAACAGCAACGATGACGACGACGACGACCACCACCACCACCACCACCACAAAAACAACAACACTTACCTACTTCTATCTCCTCCCCCCCTTGTGTTCTCCTCTCCCTCATTAACCCACACATCCAAAACTATAAACCTATACAACTACTACACCAACTCGTGTGCAATTCTTTTCACACAGACATCATCCATCATGGCTCTGGCAGGCCTATAATTTATTTCTTGTCATTAATATATGATTGTTTGGCAGAAGGAGCGTTGATTCCTCTCCTCCCCTCCACCGCCTCATCCCCACCTTTCATCCATCGGTGTCTATTTTCTGATGTGCTTATCGGTTATTCACCGCTCTAAAATCTCTCTCTCTCTCTCTCGCTTTCTCTCTCTTTATCTATCTATCTATCAATCTATCTTACCTGTTTATCTTCCTGTCTACCTGTCAGTATCTATCTATCTATCTATCTATCTATCTATCTATCTATCTATCTATCTATCTATCTATCTATCTATCTGTCTGTCTGTCTGTGTGTCTGTGTGTCTGTGTGTCTGTGTGTCTGTCTGTCTGTCTGTCTGTCTGTCTGTCCGTCTGTCTGTCTGTCTGTCTATTCTATTCTATCCTATCCCTTCTACCTGCTTGCTCGTCTCTTTCGCATTATCGTTTGTTTTCCAAAATACCTGGCGAAAAAACTATATAGTGATCTCCTCGAAGAAAACCCGAAGGAGGAGACACAAAAACTCTCAAACGGTAAGTGACTCTCTTTATAAAACTTTAACACTCAAATCAAAATGATGCTCAAGATTGGTTGTGTAAATGCGCGTGGCTTGGGGTCCCCTTGGAAACAAGGGTACCTCCTAAATGACATAAAGTCACATAAACTAGAAATCATAGCCATAAGCGAGACCAGACTCCATGATCCGCGGGCCCTATCGTCCATGTTTGGCAGACAGTTTAACATTTATTTTTCTCCCTGTCTGCCGAGAATGGGCGGTAGTGGCACGGCCGTACTCTTTCGCAAGAGTCTGGATCTCGAAGTAAAGACAGTATTCATAGACCCGGAGGGTAGATTGGTTGTTCTGGATGTCGATGGCAGCGATGGGTGTGCTTTTCGACTCATATCAGTATACGCACCACCTTTAACAGGTAGGCCGGATTTCTTTCGACGTCTAGAAGTATTCCTAGGAACGTCTCGTCCTTTACTTTTAGTGGGGGATTGGAATGCTACCTTGGACACGCATCTAGACTATGTGGGCAGAGATAGGAATAGACGGGGATGCAAATGCCTCAAAGACCTGCTCAGACGCTTTCAACTGTCTGACAGGTACCGACTCGATTACCCGAATGCGCCAATGTGGACATGGACAAACCGCATCGGGTCGTCGAGATCGTATCTAGATAGAATACTGTGTAGGAGAGTAGATAGAGATAGCATAGGGTGTCCACAATTTCACATAGTCAGCTACACGGATCACAAACTTGTGACGTGTACGCTAGACTTAGATAAGACACATAGGCAGGGCTCCGGTTACTGGAAACTAAACGCGTCTTTCCCGTCGAGACAAGTTTTCAGAGACCGGATTAGCACGTTAGTAAAGAGGGCTTTGACAGGAGCCATCATCAATAACAAATGGTGGTTTGCCCTCAAGAGAGCAATAAAAGCAGAAGCGGTTAGGTATAGCAAAGCACTAGCCATAGACAGAAACAGAGTAGAGGGTGAACTAGTTAAGAAGCTAGAAGAGGCAATTAGAAGTGGCATCGCATCCGACGTTTTGGCGGCGAGGTTGGCCCTTGACCAACACTTCAACGCCAAACACGAAGGGTGCGTTGTCAGGGCTAGGATGCGTACTCTAAGAAACGAAGGTGTTGGAGCCGCACGAGAGGCCCGGGTGGCGGAGGCGCAACAGGGCAACAAAGCCACCATTCGGTCTCTGGTGGACGAACAGGGGCGCGAACTGCTCGAGCCAAGCAAAATGTGTCAGGCCTTTCAGCGGCACTTTGCTCGACTGTTTGGGACGAATGGCGAGCGAGAACGCAGGGTGGACTTCAGTGCCTACCTGCACAGCCTGCCACGACTCTCGGCAAGAGAGGCGGAGTGCTGCGAAGGTGCCATCACGGCGGCGGAAGTGAGGGACGCGATGGCGGGATGCTCGAGGGACAAATCTCCGGGTTTGGATGGTCTGCCCTACGAGCTTTACAACTGTAAGCCAGACTTGTTTGGAGACGTCTTGGTGGCGGTGTACTGCAACTGGCAGCAAAACGGGAGTATTCCCGGTTTTGTGAGTCGAGGAGCCGTAACGCTGCTGAAGAAAGATCCAAACAAGGGGGACGTCATAGATAACTTTAGGCCCATCACTCTGCTCAATGCAGACTTGAAAATTTTGGCCAAGGTGTTAGCCAAGCGGTTGGCGCTTGTCATCGAGAAACTGATCGGCAAGGTGCAAACGTGCGCGGTGCCGGGCAGGAGCATCCATGACAACCTCCATCTGATGCGCTACATCATAGAGAGGGTAGTTAAGGAAGCTGGCATGGGTGGGGCCCTGATCAATTTAGATCAATCGAAAGCTTTCGATAGGGTAGACCATCAATACTTGGAGGCTGTCCTCATAGCAGCCGGCTTCGGTCCCATTTTCCGCGGCTGGATGGCTGCCTTGTACAGAGGCATCCGTTCGGTAGTTCGCGTCAATGGGCACCTATCAAGACCCTTCGATATTGCACGTTCGGTCCGTCAGGGATGCCCCCTCTCGTCGCTTCTGTGCGTGTTGACTCTCGAGCCACTACTGCGGAAGCTGGCGACGCTGAGGGGCATCCCGCGAGAGTTGGGATGCGGGACGAGCGTGTCGGCATACGCGGACGACGTCACCGTCATAGTGTCTAACCAAAAGCACATCGAGCTTGTCGGCGAGACACTGAGAGACTACGAAGCGGTAACGGGAGCGAAAATCAACCGGGATAAGTCAGTGGGCTTGCGGCTCGGCACCTGGAGAAGCAACCCCATGCCGTCAAGTAGCGCCTCCGTCGTGGGACGTTGGACTGACGGTCCGGTTGAGATGCTCGGGGTCTGGTTTGGTCCAGACCTCCAAACGGAGAAGAACTGGGACGAGATAACGAGAAGGGTGGCCACTCTAGCCCGGCAATGGGCCGAGAGGAAGCTTTCCCTGAAAGGTCGGGCGGAGGTGGCGAACACGTACATCGCGTCCGTCATCTACTACCGCCTGACCGTCGTTCCTTGTCCCGACCCTACCATCACCAAACTGGAGCGCATCCTCTTCCGCTTCTTGTGGAAAGGAAGCGTTCCGATGGTTAGGCGATCCGTTTGCTGCCAACACCCGTTAAAAGGAGGACTGGGCATGCCGTGGTTGATGATGCGCAGACACGCGCTGAGACTGCGACATCTCCGGCTCTACGTAGACAGCGGTGAACAGGTGTGGTCACCGTTTGTGCGGCGCGCTTTCCCGCAGCTCGTCTCCATGACCGAACTGCAGTCATGGATCAAGAAGAGGCCGAGGAAGGGCGAATGGCACCGCGAGTGTCGCGCTGCTCTTCGGCAACTCCAACAACCCAGGTCAACCTTGAGCGACTGCATCACAACTAACGCATTCTATAGTGGATTAGTGGAGGGAAAGTACGACGACGATCTCGGGGCGAACCTGGGCGTCGACGAGGAATACCTGACCCGCCTGTTTAAGACGACCTTCGGGCCGGGACCTATGGACAACTTCCAGAGATCCCTGGCCTGGCAGTGCTATCGAGAAGCACTACCCGTTCGGGATAAGCTCTACAGGCATGGCTCGAGAAACACGGGGCCGACCTGTCCGAGATGCCGGCAGAGCGACGAAACCGTTCTGCACGCACTCGTACAGTGTCCCACCATTTCCGAGCTGTGGGCTTACGTCGAACAACTGCTATCGCGTGTGGGACGAGTCGGTCTATCAGCCGAGTCTATCGTGAATATTGTCGCGCCTCCTTCCTTTAAACGGGAAGGAAGAGCTATTTTCATCGTACTTGTGGCTATGGCGAAAGAATGTGTATGGTGGACGCGTCTGAAAGGTCTAGAGACAAAGACTTTCCTCTCTGGGCAATCTCTCATCAACTTCTTCAAGTATCACCTGAAGAGGAAGTTGAGAGTAGAAAGGGAAGTCTTGTCTAGTGAATGCTTCAAAAAAAGATGGGTGAATGTAGCAAGGATGGCACGTGTGAACGACGGAGCCATCTTGAGCATAACCCTATGAACAAGAAAAAAAAAAAAAACAAAAAGGCAAAAGAGAGTCACTTACTGTTATAGTTTCTTCAATGAGAATATTGACCAAGGTTACCGTGGTCTTTTCCGTAGGCTTTTCCTTCCACGGCTAAACCTAAACTGTCCTCCCCTCTTTTTACACGAGAACATTACTGTGTGATACACGATCCCTATTGATCGGCCTTTCCTTTTCTTTTCTTTTTTTTTCGATCCCTTTTGATCGAACTCCCCCTTTTTCCCTTCCTACCATCCCTTTTGATCGACACCACCAATTTTTTTTTTTTTTTTTTCCTTCCTTCCCCCTCCCAAAAAGAAAAGCTCTACATTGTATTTGTCCCATCTTCGTTGAGGCCTGTGTGGCTAATAAAAGAAATGTATCTAAATATATATATAATATAAATGTATGTGCGCGCGCGCGCGTATAAACACACACATGCATACAAAGGTGTACATGCACACACAAACACACATATAAGCGTGTGATGTTTGTCTTTCTTGAAACAATACCGCCATTTCTCAACTAATGGTTACCGTATTTCGCCGGGAGATCCAGATTCGACCCAGAATAATTTGCGAACAGAACATAACCAGGTTTGAAGTCTCCTTGGGACAAAACAGAAATTAATCAAAAAGGGAGGTGTAGAAAGACTACAAGTTGTTATGGAGTAGTAATTGAGTAGAAGTGTTAGTGTGAGACATAGGATCATTGTCTCACTTTTCGACTTCCTTTTTATCTATTTCTGTTACACTCACACAATTTCTCATAGACGACACATAATCCTTAGATAGACATACCTACAGAGTACTTATTTGGAATCCTATCATTATCAAAATTCCACATTTAAAGGTCGTGTCTTCGAATAGTAAGCAAACGGTTTCAAATACAATGGAAGGTAGAAAAAATATTTTTCGTATTGTTTCACATTTTAATTTCTTTTAACTTGTATGTGTTTCAGTGATTAGACTGCGGCCATGCTGGGGCACCGCCTTGAAGGACTTTTGGTTAAATGTATCGACCTCAGTACTTGCTTTTTTTTTAAAGCCTGGCACTTATTCTATCAGTGTCTTTTGCTGAACCGCTGAGTTACATGGACGTAAACACATCAGCATCAGTTGTCAAGCAGTGGTGATGACACAGACACACACACAGACACACACACACACTCATATATATATATATATATATATATATATACACGACGGGCTTCTTTCAGTTTCCGTCTACCAAATCCTCTCACAAGGCTTTGGTCGGTCCGAGGCTGTAGTAGAAGACACTTGCCCAAGGTGCCTTGCAATGGGACTGAACTCTGAACCATGTAGTAGGGAAGCAAACTTCTTACCACAGAGCCATGCCTGCGCCTAATTTGTTCATAGTTCTAAAATAGATTCTCATTTAGCACAAGATCAACATTTTTTAGGCGGAATCATCGACTCCTGTACTTGACATCTGATCTATTTTACCAACTTCGAGAGGAAGAAATACCGACAAATATTTTTTCCGACGCTCGAGTGATTCTACCGGATCGTTTATATTTCTAAAATATTTAAGACTTACGTCCAATGAATTGGACTTAATTTGCATAATGTTTAAATGTATTTGAAACTTTATAAGAATGAACGGTCGGTTACAGCAAAATACCTGAATATTTTAGAAATGTAAAAAAAGATTTAAACATGGAACAACGAAAGCATACATTATTTTCAATCTTCCGTGGTATTTGAAACCGCGTAATAATTTTTTGAAGATATATTTTAATTAGAATTTTTAATAAAAACAACGTTCTTTTATATATTGTCTCTATATTTTGTGTGAAATCTGATTATCTCCTGTTGTTGCTACAATACTGTTAGAGCAGTTTGGAGCACTGCGTCGGTTACGACGACGAGGGTCCCAACTGATCCGATCAACGGAACAGGTGTGGGCCGCAAGTTTGGTGTCAATGAATCTATCATGTGTTCCATTTATAAAGTGCGTAAAGATGATTCATTGATCACTGATTCATTTATCACTCTGCTTTTTTTTTTTTTTTTACCAAACCTCGCCGTGATAAACGAGGATAGATGTATTATAATATCGGTATAAGTTACAAGACATATTTTCAGAGTTATTGTGAATAAAGAAAACTTAATTAAACCGTATCGGAATAATTAATCATTTTATGAGGAAATAAAAATAATGTTATAGATATGTTAAATTATTATGTGCAGTATAATAGGGCGAGGTCAATAGAAGGAAAAGTGAAGCAGTTCAGAACGTGATTCTAAAGAGGGTTATCAAATCTGATATTTATGACCACTATTATGAGAAATATTATTGTTTGAGAAGTCATTGAACGCTTTAATTAAGAATAGGAAATTCGAATAATTATTCTTTAGTAATCTATAATGAAATGTCTCTGTCGAAATATACGAGGAATAACTGATAATAGTTTTCCATTGAATAACTGAGCTACAAATGATTGGTTCAATCTAAAGAAATTATGTATGAATGTGGAAATGTATACATATATACATACATACATATATATATATATGATATCTATGTATCTCTCTCTCTGTCTCTTTCTGTCTCTGTCTCTCTCTATCTCTCTGTCTCTCTGTCTCTCTCTGTATGTATATATTGCAAGAGTGCTTACTATGAATTCTGTTTGATTCTTTGAAAATTCAATGTCCTACTTTATTTGTTTGTTTGTGTGTGTGTGTATACACACGCACATGTATACATTATCCGTGTATATACGTGTATACCTGTATACACACACACACACACACACACACATATATATATTCTTTCTTTTTCTTTTACTTTTTCAGTCAATTTGACTGCGGCCATGCTGGAGCAAATCGACCCTAGGACTTATTCTTTCTAAGCCTAGTACTTATTCTCTTGGTCTCTTTTGCCGAACCGCTATGTTATGGGGACGTAAACACACCAGCATCGGCTGTCAAGCGATGTTGGGACGCACACACACAAACATATACATACGCATCTATATATATATATATATATATATATATATATATATATATATATATATATACGACGGGTTTCTTTCAGTTTCTGTCAACCAAATCCACTCTCAAGGCTTTGGTCGACCCGAGGCTATAATAGAAGACACTTGCCGAAGGTGCCACGCAGTGGGACTGAAACTGGAGCCATGTGGTTAGTAAGCAAGCTACTTACCACACAGCCACTCCTGCGCCTATATATATAATGATTGATTTGTTGTTAATAATAAACAATTATTAACTTCCCAATCTCCATTTTCTTTTTCTTCAACACGTGGAAGGTGTTTATAAGCCATTTAAGAAACACTCAAAAACCGTTAGATTCACTTCGACATTTAAATTTAATTTGCCAAAATATTTTCGTCGCTTTGGGACCGCGACCTGTTCACTGACAAAATTCTGTGCTGCCTCTCTGAATTTTGTCAGTCAACAGGTCGCGGTCTCAAAGCGACGAAAATATTCGACATTTTTTCGGCCTTCTTGGAAACGCCTGAACCACTCACACATTTGTGTGCGGCTCATACACTCCTCTCCATACACTTTCTGCAACCTTGCGTAGGTCTCTGAGCAGGTATCGCCATGACAACTTTCTCTGTCATGGTCAATGCGACGATCCCACCGCTGTCAACTTTGTCATTTATCTTTTCAGGGTCCTTAATATAAAATACCTGACAAATGGTGGTTTCGATATCATTGACTTCTCTCTCCTAAAATTCGTGGCCTTGTGCCTATATGAGGAGCAGTAATTCGGTAGATTGGCAGAATCGTTAGAGCATTAAACAAAATACTTTGTGCTATTTAGTTACTGCTTTTCATGTTGTGAGTTCAAATCCTGCCGAGGTCAGCCTTTCCTTTTCTTTCTCCGGGATCGATGAAACAAACTCAATAAATATCAACCAACGGTGCCGCTTCTGTAAACGGTAAGCCTCCTATAAACAAATCAAGGAAGTGCTTTCATGTGGTCACTCGACTGGGCTAGAAATAGCGCCAAATATCCATCAAATTACACCACATTGGACTGCGGCCATGCTGGGGCACTGCCTTGAAGGGCTTAGTCGAACAAACGACTGACACCTTCCGCCAAAATGTCATGCTTCGAACATGTGTCAGAACAGATTACATAACTTGAGTAAAATAATATTAAACAGAGAAATAAAGAAAGAAAGAAACGAATAGGAAAAGGAAAAGAATATTGCTATAGATGTATGCAAGCTTGGGTGAACAAAAGTGATTATCTTTGATCATGGCTCAGGGAATAACAAGTATTTTCAATAACATGAATAGTTTTATTCTCCATAGTATTCATTATTATATAGCAACTTCTCGCTCTGAATACGACGAGCGACGCTTATATATATATATATATAAATAAATATATATATGTGTGTATATATATATATATATATATATATATATA
>NC_142937.1:92617336-92624836 GCF_046866305.1 Octopus bimaculoides | reverse complement strand
TCAGATTTTGACTAAAAGTAATTTTGCTATAAGATTGTGTTTGTGAATGATGCATTGCATTGCAAAGTTTGCAAGACATTTTTTTGCAAATGTGCTGTGAGGTCTTTCTGCTTTCTGACCATTAAAGTTGGTTTAGTTGCAATTAGTTGCATTAGTTGCAATCGATACCAAATTTTCTACAGAAGTTTTTTCATCAAACCAGAATCTACAAACCAATAAAAATAATTCCCAAACAGTGGTTGTTTTTAACTACTTGATATAATCTTTCAGTTTTCACTCCTCATACATTCGCCATTGAAGAGGCTTGTTATTGATGACTATTGTCAATAACAAGACCCTCATTAACCTTAATTTAAAAAATTAATCTTTTAATTTAATCTTTCAACTTGTTGTTCTCCAGTATTCCGTGACATTTAATCAATTCATTTTGGAATTAAATCGTTGCTTAATGGTAATTTCTTTTTAAAATACCCGCAGTGTATCCATACATCACATTATATAAACTTTTTGACCGCCATAATTGTACGACTACGGCCATTTTTTTTCCAATATTTTTTTCAATTTCACTTGATGCAATATTGACATCATCTTATTATCGTTTTCTTTATGTCTTAGAAAATGTTTAATTTAGTTAGTTGTGTAAAGTTTTTTTTTTAACAGTCGTCTGTTTAATTAGCTTTATTTGAATACTTTACTTTTAATTGATCAGAAATTGTAGAGGTTTTAAACCTTCTTTCAAAAGAATTCTACTACATATAAAACAATGATATCTTTGTGGAACGAGTGAGCTTTCAGTAAAACCTTAAGTCATGTTTCACGTGGAACCAGCGACATATTTTCTTTGCTTGACATGATTTTACTAAAGGCTCTTGCATATTATATAATTACAATAAAAGTTGACGACGATAAAGCATTAAACAAATCTGAAATTTGAAAAAATATGTTAGCTGGATCATCAGAAAAGCTACGGAATTGGAATACCTATCCTCCATCCTCAAATATACAATTTTTCAGACTCAATTCAGAGCTAGAACAATCAAAGCTAGTTGTAATAGTAATGGTAGTATTTTCAGTTTTGTAATAATTGCTAATTTCACCGCAGTCATGTAAATCTTCAGGTTATTTTATTAATTTAAAAGATGAACGGTCCTATTTTGGTTATAACATCTTTAGACAAATAATCTTGTCATCATTTAGTAGTACATGAACGGCCTCAGTCAAAAGGCACTAAACGTTCCATTTAAATAATAATCCCGTTGTAGTAAAGATTGTTTGCCAACATAACATGGCAGTCCTAGTTTAGGACGAATGTTGCTGTAATTTAGCCCCAGGAGACATCGTCTCCAGCTGGCTATACGACACGATCTGTGTCCTTATATTTTCGAACAAAGGAATCTAGCACCCCAACTCAGTTCAAAACAATATCTGTGTATAGCGATTTTGAGCTGAGTTGGGGTGCTAGATTCCTTTGTTCGAAAATATAAGGACACAGATCGTGTCGTATAGCCAGCTGGAGACGATGTCTCTTGGGGCTAAATTATAGCAACATTCGTCCTAAACCAGGACTGCCAAGTTATGTTGGCAAACAATCTTTACTACAAAGTACTGTTGCTGAATATCTCTCGTTGTGAGATTTAAAAATAGTAATTTTCTAATAACCCCGTTATCATTTTAGTCGTACAGTCCTAATATTAAGACAAAGCTGCCTCGTCTTATAAAAGTAGGCCAACCTTCAATCCGCCCCTCCCCCCAAGCCATGCAACGTTTACATACTTACATTTATATGTATTGGCATATTTTATTTATGAATGTTTGTCATTATATGAGAACAAGAACATTCAAAACCTTATTTTATTCTAAAGAAGTACAAGTACTAATGGAGTGATTAGCTTAATTAGAAGAGTGACAACGAAGTGATTGTTTTCATACTAGAAACTAGAGGTTAAACGTAAAAATTAAGAAGTACTAAACCAGAAACTAATGATGACCTCTGTATATAATGACTGTTGATTTAAATGTTGGTTGGTTGATATCCCTAGTCAAGCTTTACATGGTGCAGAGACAGGCCGAGAGAGAGAAAGAAAGAAAGAGAGAGAGAGAGAGAGAGAGAGAGAGAGTAAAAGACAACCCGACCCCAGGACTTACTCTTTGTAAGCCTAGTGCTTATTCTATAGGTCTCTTTTGCAGAACCAAGTTACGGGGACGTAAACACACCAACATCGGTTGTCAAGCGATGGTGGGGAAAATACAGACATAGAAACACACACACACACACACACACACACACACACACACACACACACACACACACACACACACACACACACACACACATATATATATATATATATATATATATATATATATATATATATATATATATAAGACAGGATTCTTTCAGTTTCCGTCCACCAAATCCACTCACAAGGCTCTGGCCGGCCCGAGGCTATAGTAGAAGACACTTGGCCAAGCTGCCACGCAGTGGGATTGAACGCAGAACGATGTGGTTGGTAAGCAAGCTACCTACCACACAGCCACTCCTACGCCTATCTCTCTCTCTCTCTCTCTCTCTCTCTTTCTCTCTCTCTCTCTCTCTCTCTCTCTCTCTCTATATATATATATATATATATATATATATATATATATATATATATACATACATATATATATATATATATATATATATATATATATATATATATATATATATATATATATATATAAATTGGTTTCAAATTTTGGTACAAATCCAGCAATTAAACGCGAATAATATTTATTTTTATCAAGTTATTTTATCACTATTTTTAATGTTATGCTGGTTAAAAATCTTTATTTTAATTCTTTTTTCCATTACATACCATTCCGCCTATTATATTTTACCATGATTTTATTTCGCTGTTAAATAAAATCTGTTATATTTCAATCATATTTTTACTGAGACACCGCAAGGCACCTCGTTCCGGCACTCTAACATACCGGCAATCCATCGCCCAGGAAAAATATTTAAGAAAACAAAAAAAAACAAAAACAAACGAACTGATAACTTCAAAAAGAAACCACATCAGATCTAAAAAGCACCCAAAATGAACTCACTGATACAGATGAAGTAGAGCATCAAAACTACATCCCAAATAAGACTAATGTCATTACACACTCTGCTGATAATCAATAGACGTCTTTTAATATGGCAGACTGTTTATGAAACTAGTGGCCCGAAAAGAAAAAAAAAAAGAAAGGACTAAGAAAGCAGAACTAAAAGCGTCGAGTTAATAAGATCGTTTCAACCAATGGAAGGACAAGTTTCAAACTCTCTTCGGGAAACCGCGAACCATTACTGACAAACCTGTTGAAGCTTTCATTAACGACAAACTAAAATATCAAAGTAATTTCAGAGTATATAAAGCGACGGAGGGTCTGATTAAAATAGAAGGCAAAAAGTAGGTAAGATCCTAGTTTGGACAAAATATTTGCTGAAGTGTGAAAAACAGGGGTATTTAAGAATGTACTTCGTCAACTGTGTAACTCTGCTTACAATGAAAACACAGTCAATAAATGACTGAAGTCTGTATCCACCCTTCCTTTCGAAAAGGGTGATTTAGACTTTGTACAGAATTATTGGAGTATTACATTAACAGCTGTTGCAGCTAAGATCTATAACACAATGATACACAATCGCATTCAGCTGGAGATCGAAAAGATTTTTTTTCTTAGAAAATCAGAATGGATTCAAAGGAACCCGCTCAACAACTGATCAAATATATAGGGCGGAGCGAAAAACCTCTAACACTTTACAGGTTGACAAACATTTCAAGAGCAAACACACGGTGTGCACCGACCCAAACCACGATGATAACTGGAAAAAACATTAGCTACATGAAGACTCTATTACCTCCTGCCTAACTTCACGAGCTTAAAATACGTCGAAACAACAAAAATGGGAGGTTTTTCTGCCTGACACAGAAAGGATGTTCGAACAATGAGTCTTCATGTCATTATGTTATTCGTCGATTTTTCAAAGCTTTTCACTCAATCACTAAAGTACGATACAACACATTTGACTGGCCAATGGAATCCCTCAAAGAACAGTGGATGCAATAATGATGCTCTGCAAAAGCGCTCAAGCTAAGATGTGTTCCACCTGACGGAGACATCTTATTTTTCTCTCATTGGGGCTCGTGGCTTAGAAGGAGATACCCTTGTGCCTTCTTTATATCTGTCTTGATTATGTCCTCCGTACAGCATAGCAAGGAACTTGACTTTACTCACAGAAAATCAAGAAGTTCTGGACACCCACTCACAACAAGAACAAATACAGATTATACTGACCACTTAGCCATAGTGTCACACACGACAGCAAGAACCACTGTTGTGATTTACAGACTGGAAGATATCGCGGCAAGTAATTGGTCTTCGCGTTAGCAAAAAGAAAACAGACTCCCGGAACAATGTGGTTGGGAAGCAAGCTTCTCACCACTCCTATACATACATACATACATACATATACATACATGTGTTTGTGTGTGTGTGTATATAATGTTGCTAAATGCATTGAATCCTTTAAACATTATGGATCTCTTTTAACAAAATCTTTACACACACAAGCGTGCGTGCACACACACACTCATTTATATATAGACAACATATACATATACGTTTCCATGTATTTGGACGTGTGTCTTATCTCTGTATGTGTGGATATATGTGTGTTTGTTTGTCTATGTGTGTATCCGTGTGTGTGCAATATATATCTGTGTTGTTATGTGTGAATGAGTTTGTGTGTGTGTGTGTGTGTGTGTGTGTGTGTGTGTGTGTGTGTGTGTGTGTGTGTGTGTGTGTGTGTGTGTGTGTGTGTACCATATGGAATATACCAATGAAAGCATCTACCAAATGCAAACACTACATGCGTGACATTGTTGTGTGAGACGGGAACAAGATTCTTATACTTGAGGAGATCATCTGTCGAACAGATGTGAATGTTTTGATTGAAGTTTCAGCAGGAAGGCTCTTCGACCTTGACTTGGGGGTTCATAGCTCTACCCACCATGCACTGCGCGGCGTAGAAACCGAGCTATCTGAAAATCTGAATTCAAAAAGTAGATAAGTGTGACTCACCACTATAGATTCAGTAGAGATACAGCATTCCGAAGATTCTTTATTTGAATCGGCGCGAGTTTTACGTTCAGAATACTTAAATGTATTATACATACATGCATAAATACATACGTGCGTACATATACATGAAAACACACGCACACACACACATACACACGCACACACACACATACACACACACATAGAATTACACAGATTCATACACTTATACTTTTCTACTCTAGGCACAAGGCCCGAAATTTTGGGGAAGGGGGCCAGTTGATTAGAGCGACCCAGTACGCAACTGGTACTTAATTTATCGACCCCGAAAGGACGAAAGGCAAAGTGGACCTCGGGGGAATTTGAACTCAGAACGTAAAGACAGACGTGCTCACGTTTCTGCCTGCTCGCTGCCTTAGGTTTATACACATATAGAGACAAACGTGCACAGAAAAATGATTGCTTATCCATAACTTTCAGATTCGTGTCTGCGAAGACAAGCGATATATATATAGAGAGATCTGAAGACAATATTTCCCACAGTGATATGTTGTGGTTTATCGTATGTGGCGGGGTATTGCAGTGAGGACACGATACATTTCTCCACAGTCCAGTCGGTGTATCAGTTTGTTTTAGAAATTAAGGGTGGAGATAAAAACACAAGAGTGTTTGAGATATCTGAGTGTCGTTCTACGAAATACGTAGACATGTTTATAAAGAGAATTAAGGCTAGCAAAAGATTTGGTTTCCTCTGTGGCAACATCGGTTTGTGATAATCGATATGTAGGCACGAGGAAGTTGGTGAGCTGGCAGAATCGTCAGTATACCGGGCAAAATTCTTAGCGGCATTTCGTCAGCCGCTACGTTCTGAGTTCAAATTTCGCCGAGGTCGACTTTGCCTTTCATCCTTTCTATGTAAACACAGGAGCTATCTTTCGGAGTGATGTTAAAATAAGGCCTGACCTTGGAGAGCAGAGACGGATAGGGGCGGTGGGGACAAGGGCTGAGAGATCTGGGTTTCTGACAAGGAAATTAGTACAGACTACACGTGGTTGCGGTCCATCAATGTCCAGAGAGTCGGGGTTGTATAAACCCGTCGAAAGTTGTGATGCTCATGATTTTCAACAATAAAAATATATGAAAGAAGCAGCTTCGATTTCCAACTCTACTAGAAGCACCCAACCCCACCGCCACCATCATCGCCACCTTCACCGCCGCTAGCACCACCGCCGCTAGCACCACCGCCGCTAGCACCACCGCCACCTCCTCTTAGTTTGCCATATTAGGAGGGGGCAAAAAAAACAAGACAGTTCAGTATGTTAATTAATATCAAAATCATTAAAAATTAGAGCAAACGTGATTAAGATGAAAGCTATTTATCTCCGTTTTATAATTTTACTTTCGAAAATAATCGCTTCCCTCCAGCTGTGTGGGTGGGTAGCTAACATTAATTACTAATTCATCATTGTTAATTAATGTAAATGGAAATAACCACCACCCCATATATGTATATATACACTAATATATACACACACGTAGTCACAGATATATACACAGGCTCATATAAATACATGCATATCCGTATGTATGTCTGTACGTACGCATACACACATACACGCACGCACATATATACATACTTATACATATGAATATATATATATATATATATATATATATATATATATATATATATATATATATACTTTGATAGACAAGCATATACACATACATACATATATACATACATACACACATTCAAACATATGCACACTTACATATATATATATATATATATATATATATATATATATATGGGAGAATATACAAAAAAACAACAACAGGCGAGGACAGGTGGTGTAAATAACAAAAGGATGTATTAGTATGACGCTCGGGAATACGGAAAATCTTTGACGTTTCGAGCTACGCTCTTCAACAGAAAGAATACGTAGACAAGGAGAAAAACACGGAGAAAATATATATATATATATATATATATATATATTACATCGAGGAAGAAACATCGTAGCTCTTTAATAACACATAAGGATGTTAAAATCACTTGAAACATTTTTCATGAAGTATCAAAACATATTTTTACTTAGCTTGATTAACTGATGTAGACAAACATTCACGCATGCGCGCACACACACACATACACACTCACACACACATACTCACACACGCACACTCAGACCCGCCCTGGAACGGTTCTTCGTCTTATCCACGTAGCTATCATTTATCTTGCTCATAGAAAAGATAGAAGGAATTTCTCCTAGTTTTAAAGTGACACGGGTACAAATATACGAAGTCCCGTTTAGCCATCATGACTATCCGTCTGATAAGGCACATGCATCGTAACCATACGTGCGCGACAGGGTGGTCTCATATCAAGATAAACAGCGCATGACC
>NC_142937.1:92604836-92612336 GCF_046866305.1 Octopus bimaculoides | reverse complement strand
AAGATCCCCACACACATCCAACTGGCAAAGGACCACAAGTTATATGTAGTGGTGGAAGGAAGGCGGCCACGTTGTTATGTATGCGGCAGCGAGGCACACCTCAAGGACAGTTGCCCAACCGCCGCCAACCAAAAAAAGCAACAAGGGCAACCACCAAAACCCGGAAAAAAACCCTACTACCAACACCACCATCAACAATCAAAACAAGAGAAACACAAGCAACACTGGCAACTGAGAAGACAACAGCATCTGCAAAAACAACAAGTGAGGAAGCAGGGGAAAAGAAAGAAAATTCCAAGACTGTTTCCCCCTCCCCCACATCACACACACCTCACACAAATAACAAGCCATCAGCACCAACAAAAACAGCAACACAACCACTCACACAAGCACACACAGACGCTCACAATTTGCCCCTACCCCCTTCCGATTCCTCAGAACCTTCGTCGGAAGATGAAAGTAATGAGGAATGGCAAATAGCCCAGAAAGGAAGGAGGAAGAGGAGCAAGAAAAGAAAAGCAAACACAAACAAAGCAGGGAGATACACAACTCCCGAAAACACTCCAGACACCAACACAAGCACACACAACTACAACACAAGCAACAAAACCCCAAAAGCAATTACACACACAATGCTCACTGCCATCAACACAAAAAACTCAGAGTTGATGGAATACATCAACACAAAAACAAACATAACAAACGAAGACATAAAAACCAGCAACCACCCATACACAACACCGCCAGAACACATCAAAATACTACACATAACACCAACCCTGCACCACACACTAAAATCTATTTTTCCAAAGGCAGTTGGCAAATGCCAAAAATACCTGGCGAAGAAACTATATAGTGATCTCCTCGAAGAAAACCCGAAGGAGGAGACACAAAAACTCTCAAACGGTAAGTGACTCTCTTTATAAAACTTTAACACTCAAATCAAAATGATGCTCAAGATTGGTTGTGTAAATGCGCGTGGCTTGGGGTCCCCTTGGAAACAAGGGTACCTCCTAAATGACATAAAGTCACATAAACTAGAAATCATAGCCATAAGCGAGACCAGACTCCATGATCCGCGGGCCCTATCGTCCATGTTTGGCAGACAGTTTAACATTTATTTTTCTCCCTGTCTGCCGAGAATGGGCGGTAGTGGCACGGCCGTACTCTTTCGCAAGAGTCTGGATCTCGAAGTAAAGACAGTATTCATAGACCCGGAGGGTAGATTGGTTGTTCTGGATGTCGATGGCAGCGATGGGTGTGCTTTTCGACTCATATCAGTATACGCACCACCTTTAACAGGTAGGCCGGATTTCTTTCGACGTCTAGAAGTATTCCTAGGAACGTCTCTTTACTTTTAGTGGGGGATTGGAATGCTACCTTGGACACGCATCTAGACTATGTGGGCAGAGATAGGAATAGACGGGGATGCAAATGCCTCAAAGACCTGCTCAGACGCTTTCAACTGTCTGACAGGTACCGACTCGATTACCCGAATGCGCCAATGTGGACATGGACAAACCGCATCGGGTCGTCGAGATCGTATCTAGATAGAATACTGTGTAGGAGAGTAGATAGAGATAGCATAGGGTGTCCACAATTTCACATAGTCAGCTACACGGATCACAAACTTGTGACGTGTACGCTAGACTTAGATAAGACACATAGGCAGGGCTCCGGTTACTGGAAACTAAACGCGTCTTTCCCGTCGAGACCAGTTTTCTTTCAGAGACCGGATTAGCACGTTAGTAAAGAGGGCTTTGACAGGAGCCATCATCAATAACAAATGGTGGTTTGCCCTCAAGAGAGCAATAAAAGCAGAAGCGGTTAGGTATAGCAAAGCACTAGCCATAGACAGAAACAGAGTAGAGGGTGAACTAGTTAAGAAGCTAGAAGAGGCAATTAGAAGTGGCATCGCATCCGACGTTTTGGCGGCGAGGTTGTCCCTTGACCAACACTTCAACGCCAAACACGAAGGGTGCGTTGTCAGGGCTAGGATGCGTGCTCTAAGAAACGAAGGTGTTGGAGCCGCACGAGAGGCCCGGGTGGCGGAGGCGCAACAGAGCAACAAAGCCACCATTCGGTCTCTGGTGGACGAACAGGGGCGCGAACTGCTCGAGCCAAGCAAAATGTGTGAGGCCTTTCAGCGGCACTTTGCTCGACTGTTTGGGACGAATGGCGAGCGAGAACGCAGGGTGGACTTCAGTGCCTACCTGCACAGCCTGCCACGACTCTCGGCAAGAGAGGCGGAGTGCTGCGAAGGTGCCATCACGGCGGCGGAAGTGAGGGACGCGATGGCGGGATGCTCGAGGGACAAATCTCCGGGTTTGGATGGTCTGCCCTACGAGCTTTACAACTGTAAGCCAGACTTGTTTGGAGACGTCTTGGCGGCCGTGTACTGCAACTGGCAGCAAAACGGGAGCATTCCCGGTTTTGTGAGTCGAGGAGCCGTAACGCTGCTGAAGAAAGATCCAAACAAGGGGGACGCCATAGATAACTTTAGGCCCATCACTCTGCTCAATGCAGACATGAAAATTTTGGCCAAGGTGTTAGCCAAGCGGTTGGCGCTTGTCATCGAGAAACTGATCGGCAAGGCGCAAACGTGCGCGGTGCCGGGCAGGAGCATCCATGACAACCTCCATCTGATGCGCTACATCATAGAGAGGGTAGTTAAGGAACCTGGCATGGGTGGGGCCCTGATCAATTTAGATCAATCGAAAGCTTTCGATAGGGTAGACCATCAATACTTGGAGGCTGTCCTCATAGCAGCCGGCTTCGGTCCCATTTTCCGCGGCTGGATTGCTGCCTTGTACAGAGGCATCCGTTCGGTAGTTCGCGTCAATGGGCATCTATCAAGACCCTTCGACATTGCACGTTCGGTCCGTCAGGGATGCCCCCTCTCGTCGCTTCTGTACGTGTTGACTCTCGAGCCACTACTGCGGAAGCTGGCGACGCTGAGGGGCATCCCGCGAGAGTTGGGATGCGGGACGAGCGTGTCGTCATACGCGGACGACGTCACCGTCATAGTGTCTAGCCAAAAGCACATCGAGCTTGTCGGCGAGACACTGAGAGAATACGAAGCGGTAACGGGAGCGAAAATCAACCGGGATAAGTCAGTGGGCTTGCGGCTCGGCACCTGGAGAAGCAACCCCATGCCGTCAAGTAGCGCCTCCGTCGTGGGACGTTGGACTGACGGTCCGGTTGAGATGCTCGGGGTCTGGTTTGGTCCAGACCTCCAAACGGAGAAGAACTGGGACGAGATAACGAGAAGGGTGGCCACTCTAGCCCGGCAATGGGCCGAGAGGAAGCTTTCCCTGAAAGGTCGGGCGGAGGTGGCGAACACGTACATCGCGTCCGTCATCTACTACCGCCTGACCGTCGTTCCTTGTCCCGACCCTACCATCACCAAACTGGAGCGCATCCTCTTCCGCTTCTTGTGGAAAGGAAGCGTTCCGATGGTTAGGCGATCCGTTTGCTGCCAACACCCGTTAAAAGGAGGACTGGGCATGCCGTGGTTGATGATGCGCAGACACGCGCTGAGACTGCGACATCTCCGGCTCTACGTAGACAGCGGTGAACAGGTGTGGTCGCCGTTTGTGCGGCGCGCTTTCCCGCAGCTCGTCTCCATGACCGAACTGCAGTCATGGATCAAGAAGAGGCCGAGGAAGGGCGAATGGCACCGCGAGTGTCGCGCTGCTCTTCGGCAACTCCAACAACCCGGGTCAACCTTGAGCGACTGCATCACAACTAACGCATTCTATAGTGGATTAGTGGAGGGAAGGTACGACGACGATCTCGGGGCGAACCTGAGCGTCGACGAGGAATACCTGACCCGCCTGTTTAAGACGACCTTCGGGCCGGGACCTATGGACAACTTCCAGAGATCCCTGGCCTGGCAGTGCTATCGAGAAGCACTACCCGTTCGGGATAAGCTCTACAGGCATGGCTCGAGAAACACGGGGCCGACCTGTCCGAGTTGCCGGCAGAGCGACGAAACCGTTCTGCACGCACTCGTACAGTGTCCCACCATTTCCGAGCTGTGGGCTTACGTCGAACAACTGCTATCGCGTGTGGGACGAGTCGGTCTATCAGCCGAGTCTATCGTGAATATTGTCGCGCCTCCTTCCTTTAAACGGGAAGGAAGAGCTATTTTCATCGTACTTGTGGCTATGGCGAAAGAATGTGTATGGTGGACGCGTCTGAAAGGTCTAGAGACAAAGACTTTCCTCTCTGGGCAATCTCTCATCAACTTCTTCAAGTATCACCTGAAGAGGAAGTTGAGAGTAGAAAGGGAAGTCTTGTCTAGTGAATGCTTCAAAAAAAGATGGGTGAATGTAGCAAGGATGGCACGTGTGAACGACGGAGCCATCTTGAGCATAACCCTATGAACAAGAAAAAAAAATAAAACAAAAAGGCAAAAGAGAGTCACTTACTGTTATAGTTTCTTCAATGAGAATATTGACCAAGGTTACCGTGGTCTTTTCCGTAGGCTTTTCCTTCCACGGCTAAACCTAAACTGTCCTCCCCTCTTTTTACACGAGAACATTACTGTGTGATACACGATCCCTATTGATCGGCCTTTCCTTTTCTTTTTTTTTCGATCCCTTTTGATCGAACTGCCCCTTTTTCCCTTCCTACGATCCCTTTTGATCGACACCACCAATTTTTTTTTTTTTTTTTTTTTTTTTCCTTCCTTCCCCCTCCCAAAAAGAAAAGCTCTACATTGTATTTGTCCCATCTTCGTTGAGCCCTGTGTGGCTAATAAAAGAACTGTATCTATCTATCTATCTATCTATCTATCTATCTATCTATCTATCTATCTCTTTATCCATCTATCTATCTATTTTACATTAAACGGTCCAAAGTTTTCATCGTTTTTGACACAATCAAGACCTTGTGCAACTGGGCCCTGAGTGTCTTTTTTGTCAGCTGAAAGCAGTTTTGACACAAATTTGGCAGACACACGTCTCATACCCAAATCTTCAGTGATAATGGACTGAACCGAACCGTAACTAAGCTGCACATCCTCTGAAAACTCCAAGATGGGGATTCGACGATTTCCTCTCAGAGCTGCACGCACATTGATGTTTTTCTCAGTTCTGATGGTTGCGGGTCTACCAGAACGTTCGTTCTTATCGACAATTTTTCGGCCATCTTGGAAACGTCTGAACCACTCGTACACTTGTGTGCGGATCATACACTCCTCTCCATACACCTTCTGCAACTTTGCGTAGGCCTCTGAGCAGGTATCACCATGACAACTTTCCTTGAAAGCACTGCTGTAAATAGCGAAAGTGAGATAGAACGTTAAATCTTAGTTTATAGGCACAGCAGAGTTCAAGGTCAATCTTTGCCAAGCGGTTTCACTCTGCATGCTTTAGCTTCGTTACTATGGCAACAGTCCAGACATTTATTGATCAGACCTCGTATGTCTGAAGACAGGAAAAAATGTTGAAATCAATCGAACTCAATAAATCGCAATGCATTTCATCTTCCCTCTCTCCCTGCATATACCTGCAAACATAATTAGATGCCCACACCTGTGTGTGTGTGTGAGCATCTAATTATGGTTGCATGTATATGTGATTCTCTCTCTCTCTCTCTCTCTCTCTCTTCTGTCTTTCTCCCACTCTCTCTCAATCTGTCTACGTATATTTCTGGGCATGCATGCGCGCGCGCGCGCGCGCGTGTGTGTACTTCTTTCCAGCACCGAAAATTTGTCACCAAAAACAGGTTGAATGTGCAGTCAGCCGTGCCATAGCGTCAGCCTCAAGACAGTTGTGCCCAATCGACTCATTCCATTGCCAGTCACCTGGGTGGCAGCTTTAGTCAACGAAGCTCGTTTGTAGTAGTAGTAGTAGTAGTAGTAGTAGTAGTGGTGGTAGTAGTAGTAGTAGTAGTAGTAGTAGTAGTAATGGTGGCACCAGCAGCAGCAGCAGCAGCAGCAGCAGCACAGTCCCAGATGTGACAGCAGTATCTCTTTGATCTTTCTAGAGAGACAGCAGGTGAATATTTTTTCTGGTTAGCGCTGAAGAGGGTGGAGTAGGGGAACCAGTGTTCGAGACAAAACTCGTATTATGCTGTGTATAAGATATCGCTGCGTTTCGATGTCTCTTCCTGCTATTTATCGTCCTCATACCCTATTAAGCAGCTACACTCTCGTTTATACACACCTCCGCCTCACCGTAAGGAGACCAGCGTCTCCTTATCTTCTTTCTTCTTTCTTAATATCAACAAAAGTTCTCTAAGAAACCAGCAGAACCAAGTCGGCTTGCTGCGTGTGTAAACACACCAATTTGCTACATGAATAAAAATCACTAATTGCAAATGCTGGTCTGGGTATGTATATATGTATGTATGTATGTATGTATGTATGTATGTATGTATGTATGTATGTATGTATGTATGTATGCATGTGTGTTTGTACATCTCTGTACATTTACATTCGTGAATGTATCTACGCACGCGTGTGTTCTTATGCATGTATGCATGTATGTATGTATGTATGTATGTATGCATGTATGTATGTATGTGTATATATATATATATATATATATATATATATATATATATATATATATATATACGCACATAAATACATATATTACTTATATAGAATACAGAAAATTACTTATTCTACCAGCGGAAAAATTTATATTTGTAAGTCGAAATTTATATATTTATAAATAAAAAAAAAAGCCGGAAATACGTGTTTGGAAATAAATGTTTTTGATCACAATATAGCATTATGCAAAATTATTCATTTATTATTATTATTATTATTATTATTATTATTATTATTATTATTATTATTATTATTATTATTATTATTATTGTTATTACCAATTTATAAATTAGCTCAATTTATTTATAAATGTATAATCATTTAGTATAACGAAAATAGAGTACGGTTAGACAGTTATTTTTTAATCACAACACATGTTTCCACACAGCATAGTTCTTTATATATACCGGAATTTAATTATGCAACAGTTTACCTGTAGGATGGGATCCAGTTGTAGTTCTTCAGGTGATGTTGCTTGCAAGCATATTGTAATGCTACCATCTATTTGGTAATTCTAAGGGTTATCGAGTTCTATTTTGTACTCTGCTACGTTTCGAGCGGAATATCCTTTAAATACACACGCACACACGCACACACGCACATACACACACACACAATGTATGTATTGTGTGTATATGTATGCATGTATGTTTATATATGCGTGTGCAGATAGGTAGGTATGGAGGCAGTGAGCTATGTATGTGAGTATGTGCGTATCAATCTGCGTACGCAGGAGTACGATTGTGTCTGCACATAAATGCGCGTTTCTGCTTTCGTTCATATTATTAAACGTGTGAATTTGTACACCTTGACTTCTTGAAGTGTAACTACAGCTGCGTTTCAGTGTCTATAGATTTAGGGAGTTTATACAAGAGAAGAATATTCTATTTTCCTTAATGACACATAAAATAATTTCCTAATTAACCGTGACTTAT
>NC_142937.1:92592336-92599836 GCF_046866305.1 Octopus bimaculoides | reverse complement strand
TAATAAAAATAAAAGAAATATAAAGAAAAGTAAGCTTCTTCTCCTCTAACAGAAACTCTACTCCCACCACTACTTAACCATTTATAATTTCTTCCAGACAAAACAAAATAAAGCAGAGCGAAACCAGAAAAGATTTCAGACCACAAATGAATGGAAATGTTCTTCTTAATGAAATTGATGTCGTTGTCACTGTTTATTGCAAAGTATTAACCCGGATTGACTCGACTTATGCTGAACTACGGCCTTGAAGGGTTTAGAATCTCTGAGGAAAATTCCACTGATATTTATAGCACATCTGACAACTATATTGAAATGGCCACTGAGACTGATCATCTGAAACTCTAAATGACCACTGTGTCCGGCATAGAGAAATCTGTGTAGTTAAGATTGAGATATTCAGCCATTCAGTAATCCGCAGCAAAGCAAGGGAGACGATTATGTTCGACTGCAGAGTGTAGACACTTCGACGGCGGCGACGACAACAACAACAACACACGTTGTTCATTTGCCGGCAAAGATGGCTGAAGTTAATATATTTCTTGCAAGAAAATATATCGCCTAAGTACGATACCATCTCTTGTAAACTCTCAATGTCTGACATATTAAGATTCGTTACTTGATGTAGAAATACATAAAAAGCAGAATAAATAAATTCGCTTCGAATTACCAAAGAAAAGCAAATATATTTAAATCAAAGACACAAATGTAACGGCAGTGGTACATAGAAGGGTGTATGCAGAATAAACCCAGTTGAATAGCAGTCATCCATCGTTATATCAAAGTAGTGTGAAATATGAAATTTACTCTGAGCGATCAATTAGTATTTTGATATCGTTGAAGTTTGTACGGTGTGGAAGTAATTTTAGAGTATTATTTCAGGTTGGATACTCATGTGTGTCAGTGTCATAGAATTATGATGCATCGTCGTTCGGTACAGCTAGCAATACTTGTGAATAGAGTGTGTATGGATATATGAAAAAAGCACAACGTTTTGAGGGACCACCATGTCGAGAAGAATGTCAATTTGTCTGTCTTCACATATATACATCTGCCAGTCTATTTGCCTGTCTGTCCGTCCGTCCGTCTGCCTGCCTGTCTGTCTGTCTGTCTGTCTGTCTGTCTCTCTGTATGTCTGTCTGTCGGTATGTCTCTCTCTCTATCTCTCTCTCTCTCCTCTCTCGTCATTTATGGCAATTATTGTTGGCTGTAGCACACTTTCCATATGTATGTGTGTATGGCAATATATATATATATATATATATATATATATATATATATATATATATATATACACACACAAACACAAACACAGATATATGTGTGTGTGTATATAAACATATGTATGTATATATATTTATATATACATATATATATAAATATGTTTTTATGCATTTGTATACGTATGAACACACATGTACACCTACATAATACACATGTATAACACATGCACATTTGTGTATATATGCGTGTGTATGCGCGTACACACACACACGTACGCAAACACTAAAGTCCTTATGCATTTAAATGATATATAAATTGTTTATTTTGTTACAATTTTAGCTTGATATATATTTAATACTGTCTTTGCTGTTTGGCTGTGAAGAACATACGTATACACACACGCACACACACACACACACACACACACACACACACACACACACACGCGCGCACTATTCTATTTTTTACCGTGAACATCGATGTAGCTATAAATAATATAAAGTTTAAAAAAACTCTCGGATGGAAAAAAATCGGAAAGCGACCTGTGCGAATCGAACCCACCCTCTTTAGATACTGTAGTTCTCATTGGTTTTAGTGAGTGAAAGCGTCAGCTATCCATGCTCCAATAATTTGTCCTCTTCGGACATTTTAACTTGTTTAAATATGTCTGCGAAACCAGAAAAATTAGGAGGTTTTATCATGAAGTACATAATGCATACATAATGCGCGTGAACACGTATATACAGACTGGGACAGTCTTCAATGTAATATTGACAAAATAAAAAATAACGAAGTAAAATGTAGCGTTTTCCTTGTTTTTGTCCAACCAGGAGACTAAGGGGGTCAACCGACAACTACAAAGGGGCCCACCTGCAAATACAATGCTATCATTTATATATTTTTGTTTTAAAGTATTCTTTTCACCTGTCTACAAACACAGCCAGGCTGAAATGATTAATGAATTCTTCCAGGAGTGAATAAAAAATTCTCAAACTTGAGGGGATGAGTCTCTTAGATACTAACACGTGACCCCCATAAATGGATTCTAATGACGCAGGGGCCCACTTGCCATCGGGCAAAGTGGCAACCTGGCCAGTCCGCCACTGCCTGTATGTATATGTTTGTGTGTGTGTGTGTGTGTGTTTATGTGTACCCGTATATGTAACATTTTTTTTGGAAAATGAATTAATTGGTACAGCAATTCCTGGAATCCAGTGAGTGTTTTCTAAAGATCAATGACTACTACTACTACTACTACTACTACTACTACTACTACCACTACTACTACTACTACTACTACTACTACTACTACTACTACTACTAATAATAATAATAATAATAATAATAATAATGATAATAATAGTACATCCATACACACACCTACTGTCACATACATACACACACACACACACACATATACAGATACATACATAGATGCATACGTAAGTGTGTGTGTGTGTGTGTGTGCGTGTGTGTGTGTGTACGCGCGCGCGCGTTCAGACGAATGTACTATAAATCATGAAGCTAGATTAATATGGTCTGGAAACCATTCCGTGCCAGGTCAGGCGTGACATTCGTTCTTATTTTATCGGCAAATTATATTTACTCCCTACATCAAATTATTATAAGAGATTATCCTCTGAGAGTCGTACAAAGCGTCGTAAAATCGATACTTAATACAGACCAGATGAGGCAATGTAACATCATGCTGGAACTGTCACGAGACAAGAAGGAAAAATAATTAATAAAAGAAAATTTCAGTTTGCCATTATTGATTTTTGTTTTCATTCAACAGGCACCACCAGACAAATTGTCGTTTGCCAGATGAGAATGGCTGATGAAAATCACCCCACGTATATTACTGCTAAATCTTTGAATAAAGTGCAGGAGTGGCTGTGTAGTTAAGTGACTTGCTTTCCGACAACATGGTTCCGGGTTCAGTCCCACTGCGTGGCACTTTGGGCAAGTGTCTTCTACTATAGCCTCGGGCCGACCAGAGGCTTGTGAGTGGATTTAGACAGAAACTGAAAGAAGCCCGTCGTATACGTACATATATATATATATGTGTGTGTTTGCGTGTCTATGTCCCCCCCCCCCAAACATCGCTTGACAACCGATGCTGGTGTGTTTACGTCCCCCCGTAACTTAGCAGTTCGGCAAAAATGACCGATAGAACAAGTACTAGGCTTACAAAGAATAAGTCCTGGGGTCGAATTGTTCGACTAAAAGGCGATGCTCCAGCATGGCCGCACTTAAATGACAAACAAATAAAAGAGTAAAAGAGTAAGTCCTTTTGGTAAAAGACTGTTACACGCGTTTATTCTTTTATTCTTTCTATGCATTTATGTGTGTATGTATGTACATACATACACACACATACATACACACATACAGATATACAAAAAAAGTAGACTAACATTTTGGGTGAACTCTTTAACAAAGTAGACGATAAAAGAAAGAATAATAAAAGAAAGAAAGAAAGAAAACTTTGTTTGAAGCGTACCTGTATCTTTCGGTTATGTATATGTGTGTGTTTGTGTGTATGTGTGTGCATGTGTGTCTGCCTGTGTCTCTGTTCACATATGTACGTGCATATTTGTGTGTGTATTGGAGCAGGATGAGCGTGGGAAGCAAAGCAACGCCATAAGGCTTGACGCAGTGAACCAAGATAAATTAAAGTGTAAATGAAAGTGTATTTCTAAAATGTAAAAGGGAGGGAACTCCTAAATTACCATTCACCTAAACCAAAATTTTAATGAAGGCGTGTAGCGATAGGTGAGTAGGAGATCCTACAGTTCGGTCGGCATACTTTACTATTTATGTGTGTGTCTGCGTTACAGTGTGTGCGTGTGTGTGTACGCGTGTGTATGTGTGCATGCATGCGCGCTTCTGTGTGTGTGTGTATGCGTGGGAACAAGTCTTTTCCTCCCACGTTTACTGTCGTTGTTTAATCAATATATTAATGAATACCTGTTGGCTGATACTACTGAAATTTCAGAACAAAAATCTCTACTAACCTATATTTTAACGAAATTATTTTTATTTTCCTAATGCATGTTGTTGTTGTTGCTGGTGGTATTGGTGGTGGTGGTGGTGATGGTGATGGTTGTTGGTGACATTTTTCTTAAAATACATTTTTATTTTGTCCTAAATCTTCCAATGTATTTATTGAAATTCAACATCAATTTTATAAAATACGATGTGGCATGTCTACATGCATATATATATATATATATATATATATATATATACGTATACATACATATATATATATATATATATATATATATATATATATATATATATATATATATATATATATATATATATATATATATATATATATATATATATGCATATTAATATATATATATATATACATATATATATATATATATATATATATATATATATATATATATATATATATATATATATATATATATATAGATACATACATATGCATACATATACATATATATATACATATATATACATATATATACATATATACATACGCGCACACACATATATATGAACACATAAGCATATATAAACAAATATACTTACATGTTTATATTACATACACAAACACATACGCACCACTCCCTACCTCCGTCACATATATTCTACTCAATTTGGAATTGGCCGCCTTCTGAATTCTTGTATTTTAAGTCTGAAGCACCCTTGGGCAATAAAGAAATCATCATAATTCCTCCTCCTCCTCCTCTTCCTCCTCCTCCTCCTCCTCCTCCTACTACTACTACTACTACTGTGCATTCGATGTATTTCTTTAGATTGCCTTGGGCCGTGTTCGATCGGTTTACATCGGCTTGAGCTATCGCCGCAAGAAACAACAGCTACAAAAACAGCAAACTGCAATGCTTCTACTGGCACGAGTGGTAGAAGCAGCAGCAGCAGCAGCAGCAGCAGTAGCAGCAACAACAACAACAACAACGACAACAACAACAACAGCAACGACAACAACGACGAAACCAACAAGCACATCGACAGCTGATAACTGCTATCATTATGTATTCAATTAATCTGATTGGTTTCGTGAAAACCGCATAATTTTTTCATATTTTTTTTCATTGCTTCTCAAAATTATATTTAAAAAAAATCAATTTGATATTTTGTACTGAAGCAGACAAACGCACGCACGTAGACAAACCCAACCGCCTAGGCGCGTACAGACGCACTCATATATGAATGAATATATATATATATATGGAAGAATATACAAATAATAACAACAGACGAGGACAGGTGGTGTAAATAACAAAAGGATGTATTAGTATGACGCTCGGGAATACGGAAAGTCTTTGACGTTTCGAGCTACGCTCTTCAACAGAAAGAATACGGAGACAAGGAGAAAAACACGGAGAAAAAAAAATTGAATTATATATATACATGCATACATACACACACACACATATATATATGCTGATATATACAACCACATGTGAATCGTTGGCGATTTTTTCCTCTTCTTCCTTTTTTCTTGGACATACCTCTGTCTCCTGTTTCTGGAGAAGAGGTTTTGCTCGAAACGTAAATCCACCTTTCTTTCTTTCCCTGAGAGTCTGCTAATACTTTGCATGTATCACGTCCTGACGTTGTTGTTTTTTTCTTGTGTTTGTTCTTTGTTTTTTTAAGGATTTACTATATATATATACATATATATATATATATATATATATATATATATATATATATATATATATATATATATATATATATATATATATATATATATATATATATATATACATATATATAAGCAATAATTAATTTCTGAGCGAAGTATAAACAGTAGCTGCACGACATCTTGAAGTATATTTGCCACCTAAATGTGGCTGACCCTTAAGGGTCGATACTACTGTACCTTGTAGCCCCAGGAAGACATTATCTCCAGCTGGCTATTGACACACTATCTGTGCCCTGTCAGTATTTGCAAAGGGAAGTCATCCTTCCCAACTCCATCCTGATGTGATACACACAGACCCGAGTTTCTGGGTATTGACCCGTCACAAGCGTGTGACAACCACCGGTTGGCGATGGGAAGTGGTTCTCAATGCAAATATATATACTTTTTCCAGTGATGAAAGTTATTTTATTCCACGTGGGTAGAAATTTTGAAGAAAGTTGAAAATACACTGGGATTCGTTCAGCATTTTTATTTTTAAATTTTTATATTTTTAAAGCCCTTTTTACAGATATATTTTTACAAACATTTTTTACGGTTTTACAGTGGTGGTGGTGGTGGAGGCGGTTGCAACGATGGTGGTGGTGGAGACGGCGGTGGTGGTGGTGGCAGTCGTGATAATGTTGTTGTTGTTGTTGTTGGTGGTGGTAGGTGTGCTGGCTGTAGTGGTGGTGTTGACTCGGTGGTAAGAGGTTGATGAGAGTAAGTCTTGGTTGTGAATAGGGGGGTTATTATAACAGTCGTGGTGGTTGTGATGGTAGTGGTGGTAGTAGTGGTATTGTTGGTTTCAGTGGTAGTGGTGGGCACAGGAATCGCAGGCGGTGTTTGTAGAAGTAGTGGTACTACAGGAGATGGTAGATCGCTTCGTTGTAATAACTGTGCTGGTGCTCATAGATGGAGAATTGGCCGTAGAAGCAGCAGTGGCAGCAACAGCAGTATTATTATTATTATTATTATTATTATTATTATTATTATTATTATTATTATTATTAGTAGTAGTAGTAGTAGTAGTAGTAGTAGTAGTAGTAGTAGTAGCGGCAGCAGCAGCTGTAGTCGTTGAAGTAGTAGTAGTAGTAGTAGTAGTAGTAGTAGCAGCAGCAGCAGCACTAGAATTAGTAGTAGTGATGATAGCAACTGTAGTAGCTGTAGTAGTATTAATAGTAGTAATAGTAGTAGCTGTAGCAGTAGTAATAGTAGTTGTAGTAGAAGTAGTAGTGAAGGTGGTGCTTGATGTTGAGCTTGCAGTTAATACAACGGCCACACAGCGCGTGTGTGTGTGTTTAAGTGTGTGTGCGTGTGTATGTGTGTTTGCCCATTTGTGATTTCATGTATACGCCGTATGGTGAGCAGGTGGCACACTTCAACAGCAATGACGTCAGCAATGGAGATTTCACATCATTTGTCACATTTCCATGGCTTCTGTTTTTGCAGTCTGGCAGTTTTACAGGCAAGAATTCCTTAGTGTTTCCCAGTACCGAGTGACAGCAGAGATGACAAGGACCACAACCACAGCAACAACAGCAACATCAATAACAACAACAACAACAGCAGCAACAGAAAATTACAATAAC
>NC_142937.1:92562336-92589836 GCF_046866305.1 Octopus bimaculoides | reverse complement strand
CTATCTGTGTGTATTGGCATATCCCAGAGTATGGTTGCTTTCTCGTTTTCTGTGACCTTTTCTGGCGTGTGTTTATACCATCTTTTTTCTGTTGCTATTCCATAATGTTGGCATAGCTTCCAGTGTATATAGGTCCCAGCTCTGTCGTGTCTGTGAATATATTCCTTCTTAGCCAGGACTGGGCAGCCAGAGATAATATGATTTATTGTTTCTTGTCGATCTCCACATATTCTACAGTTACTTGTTATATTTCTTTTCATTATGTGTTTTTGGTAATTTCTGGTGGGGAGGCTTTGGTCTTGTGCAGCAATTAAAAATCCTTCAGTCTCTGCTTTGAATCCTGAGCTTCTCAGCCATCGCTGGGATTTTTCTCTGTCTATTTCTTTCGCATTTAGTTTAGCCCAGTATTTACCATGTAGGGGCTTTTCTTGCCATCGTTTTATCATGGTCCGTTGCTGTTCTAGTTTTAGTTTGGATTTCATTTGTTTTATAGCTTTTGTTGTTTCTTCTTCTTCTTCTTCGTATTTGTTAGGTAGATTGATTTCTTGTTTGTATTTGTCAGCTTCCTTAAATACTGAAAACAGTTTTTTGTTTTGCTCGTGTTTTGTGGCTATTTGTATTAATTTCCCTTGCTTCTGGAGTAGGTATTTTTGCAGTCCTATGGTGGTTATTTTATAATAGTTTTCTAGCTGTATAAGACCCCTGCCACCTTCTGTGCGTTGTATATATAGCCTTTCTATGTCAGATTTTGGGTGGTGCATCCTATATCCTGTCATTATTTTTCTTGTTTTCCTGTCTATTTTACATAGTTCGTTTAGTGTCCAGTTAAGGATGTTGTAGCTGTAGCTTATAACTGGGACAGCTAAAGTGTTGATACCCATTATCTTGTTTTTAGCATTGAGCTCTGTTTTTAGTATTGATCTAACTCGTCTATAGTACTCTTTCTTTATTTTTTCTTTCATTTGTGTATGTTGTATCCTATCTAGTTCATTGACTCCTAAATACTTATATGGTTGGCTTTCGTCTAGTTCTCTTATTTCATTGGCTTTATCTAGTGTTATATTGCTACTTTTAACTAATTTTCCTCTTTTCAGGGTTGCTTTGGCACATTTTTCTAATCCGAATTTCATTTCTATTTCCTTAGTAAAGCCGTGTACTGTCTGTAGTAGTGTTTCTAGCTCTTTGTCGTTTTTTGCATATAATTTTAGGTCATCCATATATAGAAGGTGGCTGACTGTTTTTCCATAGCATTTGTAACCGCATCCAGTTCTATTTAGCAATTCTGTTAGAGGTGTGAGTGCCAGGCAGAACAGGAGTGGAGAGAGCGTGTCTCCCTGGAATATTCCTCTTCTAATGGGGATGGCTTTCGTTTTCACAAGTCCCTCTTTTGTTTGGAGCTGTAGCACTGTCTGCCATTTGTTCATTGAGTGCTCTATGTATTTTATGATAATTGGTGCCACTTTGTTTATGGCTAGTGTTTCCAGAATCCACGTGTGGGGAACACTGTCGAAAGCCTTTTGGTAGTCCACCCAGGCCATACTGAGGCCTTTCTTCTTTCTGCGGCTGTCTTCAGTTATGGCTTTATTGATCAATAATTGATCTTTACAGCCGTATGAGCCCTTGCAGCATCCCTTCTGCTCTTCTGGAAACAGGTTGTTATTTTCCAGGTGTTTACTCACTCTCTGCGATATTATTGCAGTAAAGGCTTTGTAGATCGTAGGGAGACAGGTTATAGGTCTATAGTTTTGTGGTTTCTCCGTTTCCGTGGATTTGGGGATTAAGATGGTTTTCCCTTTTGTGAGCCATTCAGGCATTGTTTCTGGATCTGCTATTATGTTGTTAAAGTTTTCTGCCAGCTTTTTATGCATTGCTGGCAGGTGTTTTAACCAGAAATTGGGGATCTTGTCGTGTCCAGGTGCTTTCCAGTTGCTTAGTCTTTGCAGTGTCTGGGTGACCTCTTCAGTTGTTATAGGGGCCCAGAGTTGCTCAGGTGCTAAGTTCGTTGTTTTAATGGTCCTTTTTTGGGGTTGTTGCTTCACCGACCATATTTGTTTCCAGAATTTCTCTAGTTCTTCTGCTGTTGGTGCTGAAGTAATGTCTATTTTATTTTTACCCAGTTCTTGGTAGAGTTTTTTGGGGTTGGATTTGAACTGTTTGTTTTGTTCAAAGAAACGTTGGCGTTTCTCATACCGGCGGATCCTCTGTGCTTTGGCAAGGATGTCTTGCTTTAGTTTTTCTTTTGCCTCAGGTAAGTCTTTTTCTGTAATGCTGTATTTGTACAGTATTTTTGTTTTCTTCTTGTTACTTAGTAGTGTTGATTGTTTACTAATTTCGTTGAGAATCGATAAATCTTTTCTCTTTTTTTTAATTTTGTTCTGGATGTTATTTATCCACAAAGTCTGTTTGGGTGGTAGAACTCCTGTTCGGATGGGTTTGAGTGAGTATCCTGCTTCTTTTGTGGCTGCAGTGGCTGCCGCATATATCATGTCATTTAGCTCAGTGATATTGCCTGTTGTTTCTGTGGTTGTTAGTTCCGTGACGGCCAGGTTTATGCTATTTATTATTGATGTTGTTTTATTGTCTATTTTGATTTTTGGGAGATATAATCTGTGGTCCATTCTAAGATCTGTGGTTTTCAGTTCTTCGGTTATTTTCATTTTCATAGTATCGTAATTATTAGGTTTCCCTTCGTTATTTCCAGGCTTTATATTTGTTTTGCCTTCCTTTTCATTCATATGTTTGTCTGTGGTGTTCTGGATTGGTGCTTTTTGTACACTATTATACATCTCTACGGTCTGGGTTTGTTGTTTTTTGTTTACTTCGTTTTTGCCGGGCATGTTACGTTTGTCCTCGTGTTTTGCTATCTCAGTGTTTATATTATTATTTGGCATTGCTGTGTGACTACTATCTAGATTTTCCTGATGTATTTTTTCTTTCAATTGCTCTATTTCTATTTCTGATATTTTTTTTGCTTTTAGAATATATCTTCTTATGTTAGCTAGTTTGTTAGGGTTCATTGTTTTATCGAGGTCTATATTTACATTATTTTTCTTCCATGTTTTATATGTATGTGTTGTTGCGTTTTCGTTTTTTGGGTAGAGTACTGCTGTGAAATAGGCGTGTAGGATCGAAATGTGTTCCTCACGTGTCCATTTATGCCGTTTTGGTTTTGTTTGCGGGACATGAGGAACAACGTCCGGCCCTTTATTTTGACGGTCGTCGTTTTCGTAGGGTACCGGTTCGTTTATTTCTGTTGTCAGATTGTTTTGCACGTTCATATCTTCGTATTTTTTTCTTAACAAGCTTACAGTACGCACTTCTCGGTTGTTATTCTTGGGTGAAATAATACCGGTGTTATTTAATATGTTTGTAATTTTTTTGTACATGGTGTTTTGGGGTTCGAAGATGGTCTGATTTTGATGTAACACGTGTGTTTACGATCGCTGTGCGGGTAGTGGAGGTATCAAGTTAAAATACATCATTATATTTGTAAAAATAGAGATAAATTTCAATTATTATTATTATTATTATTATTATTATTATTGTTGTTGTTATTATTATTATTATCATCATTATATCATTGCATTCCTTTAATGTGACATTAAGTTTAACGGCATCAAATATCAAGAGGGTCACATTCGCCCAGGAATGTCAGAGCATGACCTCAGACAAGCATTATTGCTACTCAAGAACCATACCCTTTACAGAACGAGAGGTCCTTCACATAACCAGAGGCAATTCTGGACTAGATTTTCGTTCCATGGATAGTATGTAGGATTCACAGTGTCACTCTAACTCCTACACTTTTAGAATTGGACAGAAAATGTATATTAGAGGTGAGGGGCGTGGGGGAAAGAAAATATTCCCTGATTGACGTATCTTTTTATCTTTTACTTGCTCCAGTCTTTTGACTTGTGGCCATGCTGGGGCACCGCTTTGAGGAATTTTTAGTCGAATGAATGAATCGACCCTAGTACTTATTCGTTTAAACCTGGTACTTATTCTATCGGTAGCTTTTGCCGAACCGTTAGGTTACGAGGACATAAACACACCAACACCGGTTGTCAAGCGGTGGTGGGGCACAACACACACACACACACACACACACACACACACACACACACACACACACACACACACACACACACACACACACACACACACACACACACACGACAGGCTTCTTCCAGACTCATTCATTTTTTTCCACTTGGCACTTCATCATCATAAGTCTGAAACGAGGTAAAATTTATTCAAATTTCAGAAATGATTGACAAAAGTTGTAGAGGAAGAACATGGCTACAAAACCCAGAAACAAGTACGACAAAAATGTCTTTCGTATTAATTCAAAGAACACAAGATAAAAAAAAAAAAAGCGAACGAATTCATCTGACAGCCCAGCAGAAGACATAAACCAAACGTAAAACACATCTAAAATCGCTTGCAGGTTTACAAGTCTGTTTATTACAATAATGATGGACGCGGAAATATGTAAACCAGATGAGTTTCTTTCTGGCTGCTTCGCTCGGTGCGGAAACTTTGTAATGAAGAAGAAACAAGTCACGGTTAACATAAAGGGAATCATGTCTGTAAATGTCTGCCATAGACAAAATGAGCCCCTCGACAGTTAGAGAAGGAAACAAGAAAAAAAGAAGAAAAAAACAAAAAAACAAAAGCAAAAACATGCGCAGTGGGACCAACCAAGGTATTTTCAGATGTTTCTATGAAACTTTTTCTTCTTCGTCATTGCTGTCATCGCTGTTGTCGTCGTCGTCGTCGTCGTCATAATTCCTCCATTAGCATCCCACCTGTCATCAGTGCCATAACTGCCACCCGAGCTACTGCCGCCGTCGACTTCCTCCTCCTCCTCCTCCTCCTCCTCCTCCTCCTCCTCCTCCTCCTCCTCCTCTTCCTCTCCCCTCCTCCTCTTCCTCTCCCCTCCTCCTCCTCCTCCTCCTCCTCCTCCTCATCATCATCATCATCATCATCATCATCATCATCATCGAGGAAGCCTCTACGAGGCGCAGTATAAGCTAGATTAGCTTCCCGTCTACAAACATTAGAAATAACTAAAAGTACACCCTTTCTCTCTCTCTCTCTCTCTCTCTCTCTTTCTGCCTGTCTCACTTTCTCACTCCTTCTCTCTCACACACATACTTTTATAAGAAAATAAATATATATATATATACATATATATATATATATATGAATGATTCCGACCACCCAAAAATATGAAAATACCTTTTATAGCCCGGACAGACCCGAACAATCAAACAATGATAGGAGGAAAATGACCAGGACGCCAGACCGTTCAAAACGTGTATATATATATATATATAAAGACCAACAGACAGACTGGCTGACTTATCTTCCTGAATTCACAGTTCAAGAGGGTCAAAAAGTGATTTCCAGTGAACAATGACCGCTTATGTGATACCGTCACTAGTTTCTGTGAAGGTCAAGTTTTCCAGCGTACACACACACACACACACACACACACACACACACACACACACACACGCACCCATACGCACACACACGCACACACTTGCATGCACATACACACAGACTCATATTACTTTGGCAGAATCGTCAAAGCATCGGGCAAAAAACTTGCAGTATTATTTCCAGTTCATTATGTTCTGCTCTGCCAAGTTCTTTACACGTCTGGAGACGTTAAAAGGCCCAACAATTAATTGATCTCGATTACATTACTGCGCAATAGAAACGGTGAAAAAAAAAAAAAAAAAAAAAAGAAACGATGGTAAATTTTGGTGTTCAAACGGTGAGATGCAAAGTCGCAAAGAACGCTGATAAGACGGAGCAGAAGTAAGGAGTGAAGAGAGAACTGAATGTTGGGAAACGGAAGACAACAGAATATAGAAGAGAGAGGGAGAGAGAGAGAGAGAGAGAGAGAGAGAGAGAGAGAGAGAGAGAGAGAGAGAGAGAGAGAGAGAATGAATGAGAGATAGATAAAGAGAGAGAGAGCCATTTTGGGACACTAATTTCCAGAATGCAGAGAGTTCTGAAAACTATATTTTTAAACAACTGACAAATACAGGTATAAAAAATACCATACAACATAAATTATTGATTTATTAAAAATCATCTCGGCCCTCTGGAGGATGAATTTTAATTACCAAATGACAAATGGCAATTAAGACTTGCTCCTTGGTGGAGCTAGTCTTAATTGCTGTTCGGTAACTAAGACACATCCTCTAGAGGTGAGAGATGATTTTAATAAATTAAGAATGTATAACAACAACAACAATAATAAAAATAGGTAACTGAAAAGAATGGATAGCATGGTACCGTAGGCTGCAGGTAGCAAGCCCGCTACGCATGTATGGCTCCAGGAGCTCCACCAAAGCTTGTGATAAAGAGAAATGATGATGATGATGATGATGATGATGATGATGATGATGATGATGAGTTGTAAAGCCACTATTAGAAGTAGGACATCCTTTAGATTTTGCTATAGCATGCCCTTAGGAGAGGTTGCTGGTGCAGGTGTCTTATTTAGCTCACCCTTTGGTTCCTTGGTTTGATAATGAAATAAGAATTGTTAAATTACTGTGCAAGCTGTTCGTGACTGAAATTTCTCACGGGTTTTGCTGACAATAGATATTCTAATGGTCAATGAGGGTTATACACATGCATACACACACACACACACACACACACACGTATATATATACATATGTATGTCTATCGTTTCGTGCCGCTCCAGTCAGGTACGTTTAATGAAAAGCGATTGCATTACAGCGGAAACAACATCGATGTTATTTAATCTTTCAACCAATCACATGACATCACGTGCATTGATGCTTTATTATTATTATTATTATTATTCAGTAGTTTTATTTTTATAACGTGCTTTCACTTCACTACCGAGTGCAGCTCTGTGCGCCTTGGGTATGTGCTGTGGTTTGCTGTGGTGCTCTTATGTTTACTGTATTGAAAGTGTTTTGCGTAGAATGTGTGCAGTACCCAGTAGTGCAATTTTCTGTATGTTATATATATTTGTAAGTCCTGGTGTTTTTGTTATGTATTTGTCTGAATATTTTTTTATTATACCTAAGGCACCTACTATGATAGGAATTGTTTCTGTTTTTAGATTCCACATTCGAGTTATCTCTATTTCCAGGTCTTTGTATTTTGAAAGTTTTTCCATTTCTTTTAGAGAAACGTTGTCATCTGCTGGTATTGAAACATCAATTAGAAGGCATTTTTTTCCTTCATGATCTTTGACAACTATATCTGGTCTATTTGCCTTAATTTCTCTATCTGTGTGTATTGGCATATCCCAGAGTATGGTTGCTTTCTCGTTTTCTGTGACCTTTTCTGGCGTGTGTTTATACCATCTTTTTTCTGTTGCTATTCCATAATGTTGGCATAGCTTCCAGTGTATATAGGTCCCAGCTCTGTCGTGTCTGTGAATATATTCCTTCTTAGCCAGGACTGGGCAGCCAGAGATAATATGATTTATTGTTTCTTGTCGATCTCCACATATTCTACAGTTACTTGTTATATTTCTTTTCATTATGTGTTTTTGGTAATTTCTGGTGGGGAGGCTTTGGTCTTGTGCAGCAATTAAAAATCCTTCAGTCTCTGCTTTGAGTCCTGAGCTTCTCAGCCATCGCTGGGATTTTTCTCTGTCTATTTCTTTCGCATTTAGTTTAGCCCAGTATTTACCATGTAGGGGCTTTTCTTGCCATCGTTTTATCATGGTCCGTTGCTGTTCTAGTTTTAGTTTGGATTTCATTTGTTTTATAGCTTTTGTTGTTTCTTCTTCTTCTTCTTCGTATTTGTTAGGTAGATTGATTTCTTGTTTGTATTTGTCAGCTTCCTTAAATACTGAAAACAGTTTTTTGTTTTGCTCGTGTTTTGTGGCTATTTGTATTAGTTTCCCTTGCTTCTGGAGTAGGTATTTTTGCAGTCCTATGGTGGTTATTTTATAATAGTTTTCTAGCTGTATAAGACCCCTGCCACCTTCTGTGCGTTGTATATATAGCCTTTCTATGTCAGATTTTGGGTGGTGCATCCTATATCCTGTCATTATTTTTCTTGTTTTCCTGTCTATTTTACATAGTTCGTTTAGTGTCCAGTTAAGGATGTTGTAGCTGTAGCTTATAACTGGGACAGCTAAAGTGTTGATACCCATTATCTTGTTTTTAGCATTGAGCTCTGTTTTTAGTATTGATCTAACTCGTCTATAGTACTCTTTCTTTATTTTTTCTTTCATTTGTGTATGTTGTATCCTATCTAGTTCATTGACTCCTAAATACTTATATGGTTGGCTTTCGTCTAGTTCTCTTATTTCATTGGCTTTATCTAGTGTTATATTGCTACTTTTAACTAATTTTCCTCTTTTCAGGGTTGCTTTGGCACATTTTTCTAATCCGAATTTCATTTCTATTTCCTTGGTAAAGCCGTGTACTGTCTGTAGTAGTGTTTCTAGCTCTTTGTCGTTTTTTGCATATAATTTTAGGTCATCCATATATAGAAGGTGGCTGACTTATTATTATTATTATTATTATTATTATTATTATTATTATTATTATTATTATTATTATCATTACTATCATTATTATCATTATCATTACTATTATCATTATTATTATTATTATTATTATTATTATTATTATTATTATTATTATTATTATTATTATTATTATTATTGTTATTCAACGAAGAACAGATTGGAGGCTTTTTACGTTATTTGAAGTTTAAAGTGTCGTGTAATTATGTAACATCTTTACTATTACTACTACTACTACTACTACTACTACTACTACTACTACTGCTGTTGCTGCTGCTACTGCCACTGCTGCTACTGCCACTGCTGCTACTACTACTACTGCAACTACTGCAACTACTACTACTACTACTACTACTACTACTACTACTACTACTACTACAGTGACGGTTCCTTATCCCCATCATCACCTCTACCACTATCACCATTACAACTACTTTCACCAGTATCACTTACCACTACGCCAACACCATCACCACGATGGGCCGTGGACTTCATTTCAACTCAAATGGGTGGTGGTTAATATTAATTGACCTCATTCTTCCAAATTGTGTTGTCTTGTGTCTAGGCTTAGAAAGTATTACATCTCTTTACGTCCCAAGTTCAAATGCAGCTGCAGACAGACTTCTCTCTCTTCCTTTCGGCTGATAAAGTACCAACCAAGTACAAAGCTTGACTTAATCGATACATCCTTGCCTCTTGATTTATGGTCTTATGCGAACGTAAGAAGCTTTTAAGATTATTATCACGGCACTGAGGTCGGTATAATTAATTTATCCGATCCCAAAATTGCTGGCTTTGTGCTAGAATTTGAAATCTCTATTATTATCAAAGTCAAAATGGCGAGCTGGCAGAATCGTTAGCATACCGAGAAAAATGTTTAGCGGTAGCTCATCTGACTTTACGTTCTGAGTTCAAATTCTACCTTTGGGTGTCGATAAAATTAATACTAGTTGAACACCGGAGTCGATGTAATCTACTTAATCTCTACCCCAAAATTGCTGACCTCGCGTCAAAATTTTTATGAGGGTCAAGGTGGTCATCTGACAGACTCGTTTCCATGCAAAATTCTCTGTGGCTTTTCTTCCAACTTCACGTTCTGAATCCAAACGCTGCCGGGTTAGACTTTGTCTTTCATCCTTTCTGGGTCGATAAAATAAGTACCAGTCGAGCACTGGGGTCAATAAAATCGACTTAACCCTCTCCTTAAAAAATTCTGGCCTTGTCCCAAAATTTGATCCCCTAGTAAGGTCAGAATCAAAAATGGTGAATCGTTAAATGATCGGGAAAATGCTTTTCTTTAGGCTCTTAACGTGAGTTCCAATCCCACCGAATTCACATTTGCTTTTCATCCTTCAAGGGTCAATAAACCAAGACAGCTGGGTTGATGATATCAACTAAGCGTCGGGCCCTGAGTTGGCGGAATCGTTAACGCATCGGATAAAATGCTCAGCAGCGTTTCATTTGGGACTTTATGTTCTGAGTTCAAATGCCACCGAGGTCGACTTTGACTTTTATCCTTTCGAACTCACTAAAATAAGTACTAACAAAGTGCTGGGGCCGATTTAATCGACTTGCCCACCCGCCAACCTTCAAGCCTTGTTCCGAATTATGAAACAATTATTGTCGCCGCCCTCTTCATCAATTGATGAAAGTCAGAATGGGTAAACTTCTTCTTCTTCTTCTTCTTCTTCTTCTTCTTCTTCTTCTTCTTCTTCTTCTTCTTCTTCTTCTTCTTCTTCTTCTTCTTCTTCTTCTTCTTCTTCTTCTTCTTCTTCAGCCGTCAGTAAAAGACGATACCATTCTCTAGTATTTAGACTCCGACGAAGAAGAGATGAATAAACGAAGACACAAACAAAAGCAACCGAACATACGAAAGTCCAAAGTTTGAATTCCACCACAAACAAAAAACATAAACACACGAGTTGGATTCTCATTCACACGCTTACACATGCATGGATACATTTACATACACACACTATCATGCATGTGTATATATATATAGAGAGAGAGAGCCACACGCACACACACACATATATATATATATATATATATATATATATATATATACACACACATACACATTCATATATAAACACCTACGCGTCTGCTTACATACACACACGTTGATGAGTATATATATATGGGAGAGAGGTTACGTCTGAGACAAAATTTTCTTTAGCCATTTCAAAAGGAGGAGAGGATAATGGCAGAAGCTGCCGAAACAGAGTTTACATTATCAGCCTGTACAATATGTCTTGAAGGTTACACAGAACCACGTGTGTTACCATGTCTCCACACATATTGTACCAATTGTCTGAAGGAATATATTTCCAGTAAATTACAGCAGGTCAAAGATGAAAGCTGTTTCTTGTGTCCCACATGCCGTAAATCAATACACTGTTTATCGAATTCCAATTTAGATCAACTGGTCACACAATTTCCCATTGATATCTGCATGAATGTGTTGGTCAGTCTTGAGAAGCAATTGAAACATCTAATGGATGACGAAAGTAAAATAAGGAAAACGAAAGCGGCACCAGAAGATCCTTGCAAAGTTCCGACGATGAAAGAAAATTTGTGTTATAGAGAGAAACCTTTAGTTTGTCGTCCGAAAACCAAGAGAGAATATTTTTATCCAAACAGAGAATTACAGATGAAGAAAGTTATTTCTGTTTATATTGAAATCCAGAACAAAATTCTCCCGTTTTTGAAGGAAGCTGTGTTGTTTTCAAATCCATCAAGTAATGGTGAAGAAATATATAAAACCGGAGGAAGAAACATGGCGACGGATACAGGTGAATCGAAAGAAAGACACAACAGCAAGTATAAGAAATCTGCAGTTACGGACTTAAGTATGTCACCAGTAGTGAGATCATATCGAGGCTGGAATTACCGTGGATTACTTAATACCAACGAAGGTTATTATGTAGTGATTAATATTCGTCGTAAATGTTTGGCTTTGTACGATAATAAACGAATGGTGGCTCGTTTGGTGTTATCTCATGAACCATACGGGATATGTTGGTTCGGTAAAAATCAAATTGTAGTGACAGCTAGCTGCCAAAAACTTTATGTTGTTAAGCTGTTGCCCACAAACAGCTTCGAATTGCTTCATGTGTTCCGGACATCCATTCAGTACAGTGGCATCGATTTCTATAGCGATTCGCATCTTCTGGCCATCGGTTATGGAGAGCCGCACCTGAAATTAGTAAGTCTTACAAATGACACAACCATCGAGCTGACAATCCTTACGCTTCCTTTCTATAGTTTAAAGGGTCATAAACGTGTCCACCTTACATCGAAAGGGGACATCTATATCGCTGACACATCGAATGGGATTGTCTACTGTTTCAAACCCTATGTCGGCTGGACTAGTTATAACATTCGACAACCAACAGATGTCGTTTCGCTAGGAAACGATGTTTATATCAGCCAAGGCTTCGGCATAGACAAAATACTCAGACTAAACACCCAAACGAAGAAGTTAAGTTCCTTCTTGTCGCCAAAAGATGGTTTAGCTTGTCCTTGTTCTATGGCTGTCACTAACCAAAACGGAATTATATTAGCATGCGATGACCAAGATGAACTCAAGTTAGGATTTTGGAATGAACTATAAACATATCAACCCATGTAAGTCAATGTTGTAACACACAGTACTGGACAAGTTATAAACATATTTTAACATTATTTAAAGATGTTTTCAATTTGTTATTCTATTGATATAAATATAATGTTTAATTCTATAACGCTTATTTTATATTCAAGCTTAGCTTATAATGTTTGTTGTATATTGTTTCTATGCTAGAGGAAAAATGGTTACGTCTCTCTATCAGTAACACTGTTATGGGCACACAGCTATCTACATACAGCTATCACATCCGCCTATATAGAACCAGAGACAGGTATCCAAATACTTGTATACACCTGTCTTTATACAGTTATACACACCTGTATATCAGCGCCTATAAATACGTCTCCATTCTATTACCTGTATATGCATGTTTAAATACTGCTGTATATGACTGTCTATATTGAATTATACACACAAACTCCCACATATACATTTATACATACCTGTCTATATACGGTTGTACATACAGAAACGCACACAGACATACAGTAGAACCTTGTAGTACGAGTGCCCCATTTTACGAGTAATTTGCAGTACGAGCCGAGACTTGTGTGAATTTTTGTCTAGAAGTATGAGCGGAAATCCGCAGTACGAGCACACAAATCGTCCCATCTTTAAGTTAATTCAGTTAATAAAACCAGTTTACATGTTTATTTTGCATTTTCTTTTTTATAATTCTCATTTTACTTGTAACTACACCTTTTCTGTTTTAAAACCTATAAAAAATTATTCTTGAGTGGCTTTTGTGGGGCTGGAACGGATTAATTATAATCAAACATCCGTAAGAGACAATGGCTACTTAAATAACCAGATGCTATTAAACGTGACACGTTGATTGACCAGAGGTCACTCTTTGTCCGATCGCCATTTATTTTACGCACCTGGTGTAACAACGTTATTTTCATGTCTTTCTCCAAGGTCAAAGGTGAATCCCATGGCAATTCCATATCTTTTATTGAATTTCCCCTCCTACACACACACACACACACACACACTGGTATTCTTTACAGGAGACGATGTGAGATAGGGGACGGCGGACATAATGACAATCTTTTTCTTTCTTTATTTCTTTCTTTCTTTCTTTCTTTCTTCCTTCCTTCTTTTCTTTCTTTCTTCCTTTTCCTTCCTTCCTTCCTTTCCTTCTTTCTTTCTTTCTTTCTTTCTTCCTTCCTTTCTTTCTTTCTTTCTTTCTTTCTTTCTTTCATTGTGATAACAATCTTGAATATTTTCTACATAAAGCCAAAACGATGCAATTTATTGAAAATTAATAAACCAAGGCGATGGCTTATTTTAAAACCCGGCATTTTGATATGTCATGGTTTGGTGGCTAGCATTCAATCATGTTGCTGTTGTGCGTGTATAAATATATATGTACGTATGTATGTATGTATGTATGTATGTATGTATGTATGTATGTATGTAAATGAAAAAATGGTTTCTGGTTCAGTCCCACTGCGTGGCACTTTGGGCAAGTGTCTTCTACTATAGCCTCGGGTCGACCAAAGCTTTGTGAGTGGATTTGGTAGACGGAAACTGAAAGAAGCCCGTCGTATATATGTATATATATATGTATATGTATATGTTTGTGCATCTGTGTTTGTCCCCCCAATATCGCTTGACAACCGATGCTGGTGTGTTTACGTCCCCGTTAGCTAGCGGTTCGACAAAAGAGACTGATAGAATAAGTACTAAGCTTACAAAGAATAAGTCCTGGGATCGATTTGCTCGCTAAAGGCGTTGCTCCAGCATGGCCGCAGTCAAACCACTGAAACAAGTAAAAGAGTAAAAGAGTATACAAGAAGAAAGAAAAAAGGAAAAAGGTCGTACTTGAGTGCTACTGGTAACATGTAATCCAGTACAACCTGTTGCATGATCGGGTCGTCGGCGACTAAACTGGCAACCCCACCAGGATTTCTTGGTGAGGACGACACCCTATGGGATGAAAAATAAGACCCGTCAAAGGGCGGACTCATGGGCAGTCAATGGCCATCCAACAAATTACCTGTAAATATGTATATGTATATGTATGTGTATATATTTCTATATATATATATATATATATATATATATATATATATATATATATATATATATATAAAGATAGATAGATAGATAGATAGATAGAGAGAAAGAGAGAGATTTACACACATGTATAGATATGTATGTATGTATGTACAGACATTTATACTTAGACACATGAAAAGCTGAAAGAGCAGTCAAGTGCGATGTGAATGAATTGTATGGAGCGTACTCATTTGACATACATGTCCGTTTGTGGAACAGTGAAGTGAATGTACGAAATGAGTTTGTACTCGAGTTCACTTGGAGCGTAGCGATAACAACAATAAAATACAATAACAGCGGGAAGGAGACAGCACATCATCGTAGACTTGCGCTGAACACATACGCCGACAGATAAACATAAGCATACAGGTATGTAGATACATACATACATACATACATACATACATACATACATACGTATATACGTGTGTGTGTGTGTCCAAGCATATATACTTTCAATTATTGACTTGTGTTTTTATGTTTGTTCTCTCATTCGTAGTTTAAATTTAATATTCAGATATTGACGTTTAACAGTAAGATACATCTTGTAGTCTTATATAAACACACTCACGACACCACCCAACACCTTACACCCACACAAATGTATACACACACATACCTACACACACACACACATATATATGTATATATATATTCGTATTCAATTAATAAAAGATAAGAAAATGGAGAGCTGAAAGTTAATAATTATTTATTAATAAATTGATAATTCTTACTTCCTACAGCTGTTTCCATTTGTGCTCATTAAATAGATTAACAATTTATGCGAACCCATATCATCCTCTAGCAGATTACAGGATCGCGAGACTGACTCAGTTTCGAGCTTGTTGACTCATCTTTAATACTTGGTCTCCAGGGTGATAGCCAGGGTCCGCTCCATCCAGCAATATATTGTAAACTAAGCGACCATCGGTCACTGATTTTTTTCGTTGTAAAATCTCAAGAAGATATGTATAATTTCAAAATGTAACCACATGTGAATCGTCGGCGATTTTTTTTCCTTTGTCTTCCTTTTCTATTGGACTTTCTTCTGTTTCTGAAGAAGAGCTTTTGCTCGAAACGTAAAACCACCTTTTTTTCCTTCCTTGAACGTCTGCTAATACTTTACATGTACCACGTCCTCGGTTTTTTATTTATTTACTATATATATATATATATAGATATAGATATACACATTTACATGCAAGCATACATATATGTAATGGAACATACATACATTCAAACATACGTGTGTGTGTGTGTGTGTGTGTGTGTGTAGAGTCTGACGAAGGCGAGTAAGCCGAAACTTCGAAGTCACTATCACTCCCTTTCATGTAAAAGTTCGTTAGACATGTTCTCCACTAATATTAAGCAATGAGTAATCCTTCAGCTTTCTGTATAATTGGTTTTTATATCTAACTTGAAATAAAAACGAGTATTAATACACACACACACACACACACACACACACACGCATGATCGTCTTTCAAGCTTCTATTATATATCAACGTCGAAGTGATCCTTTCGGTAGATCCATAATTTGAACTTAGTTGTTGTTTCGATAATGAATGGCTATAGTGAGTAACGTGTTAAAAATGAAATACATCGGGACGGACGCATAGCTATACATAAACACACCGCACTTTCCCAGAAATATGGCGCTAATGCAATCTCTAAATCATTTATTGTTTGTGCAAGGAAGCGTATGAGAGTTGCAAAATATACAGACCTTGAGGAGGTCGTGCCGACATGTTTTCTCCATTAACGTTTATGTGGTAACATCGTCTGTGGAAAGAAATGTAAAGTGCTGCTGGTAAGGAAGCTAGATACACGAGTAAGAAGAATTTCGAAGCTGAGGACGAGTTGTTATAGCGATTTTGAAATTTCCATGGAATTAGTATTAAAATGACCCAAGGTGGAACAGGCGTTATACAAACCGAACCGACCGAGTCTTCCCGAAAGAAGTTAAATCATTTAAATTAAGTGTGTTGTACAATGGGAATAAAACCGGTTTGTGTTACTCACCAGGAATACACTGGGTTTTATGTATGAATTTTAGACACCTGTAGTATATGTATGAATGTATGTATGTATGTATGTATGTATGTATGTTTGTGTGTGTGTGTGTGTGTGTGTGTGTGTGTGTGTGTGTGTGTCTATGTTTGTATGTAGCGGGAGAATTCACAAAAAAAACAAACAAAAGACGAAGACGGTGGTGTATTAGTTTAACGCTCGGGAAGTGAAAAAGTCTTTAACGTTTCGAGCCTACGCTCTTCCGTACGTACGTACGTATGTATGTATGTATGTATGTATGTATGTATTATGTATATATAAATGTATGTATGTATGCATGAGTGAATGTAAGTATATATTTATGTATGTATATATGTTTGTGTGTATGTATGTGTGTATGTATGTGTGTATCTATGTGTCTATGTCTGTATATATGTATGCATGCGTCTATGTGTGTATGTATGTTTGTATGTATGCGTCTATGTGTGTATGTATGTATGTGTGTATGTTTGTATATTTGTATGTATGTATGTATGCGTCTATGTATGTATGTATGTATGTATGTATGTGTGTATGTATGTATGTATGTATGAGTGTAGGTAGGTGTGTGTGTATGTGTGTGTGTTAGTGCATTGGAACATTAGGGCAAGTAAGCAGGAGATTAAAATATCTTAAATATTTGTAGTTTTGTATTTTACTTAAAAAATTTAATTACAATTGTCTCCATTATTCTTTGTTCACGTTTGTGAATTGCCTTGTGTAACCTTATTAGTCAACCATACATTCACGTCACAGAACATCTTTCTATGAAAGGCGCTGAAGTCTTTTGTCAGTTAAAAACATCTGGCCTAATGGCCTAACAAGAATGTCACACACAATCAAGACTTCTTATCGAAACGGTGGTAACTTAAATCTCTATATCAAAGTAAAGCCTCTGATGTTTTGAAAAAAAGAAAAGAAAAGAAAAGAAACGGCAGAGGGTTTCTCACGAAAATGAATGTTTAAAAGACGGGTCGGTCACATACTGGGCCCTGGTTGAAAGATAAACATGTTAACACAGGGAAAAAGTAAGCGGATCAAATCTCAAGCGTGAGAACATTTCAAAGGTGATGTCTCTTTATAAAACAAACCAGGACAGCATTGAATAAATAAAAAAGGCCCTGGAACAAAACCACATACAGAATCGGTGCCATTGTTTTGCTGTAGCCAGGGGCAAGGTTCAGACTGAAAATTATGAAGACGGACGAAGTTTTTATACGAGAGTCGAAGTGAAAGTAATACAAAAGTGGGCATAACTTTTTTGTTAAATGACACAGGTCGATCAAGTTGCACCTGTTCAAAGGTAAATTCCTTTTTTATATAAAGGTACTACAAGACATACTTTCTAATACAAGCAATGGATTTGCTTCGTAGTTGAACTTGTCTCTCGAATCTTTGAAAAAATATCAGTTATACACTGTTGTACCTATTTCTTCACAGCAACTTTCGCCTCATCCGTGTCGACAAATCGTTGCTTCTGAGAACTGTCCTTCGTTGGACGGAACAGGTGGAAGTTGGAGGGTTCCAGATTCGGGCTGTACAGTGGATAGGAGACCACTGACCAACCGAATTTTCCGATTGCTTGATTTGTTGCTGAGACGTGTGTGGTCACGCATTATTATGTTGAATGTAGATTGTTTTGAGGTTCTTGTGGAGTCTCTTCCCACTAATGGCTTCGCTATACTTTCCTGAGGATCTCAATGTACCACTTGCTGCGCACAGTAGAGCCAGGTCACAGAAAATCTAAGAAAACGATGCACTTGTCATCTCACCAAACAGTCAATGACGACCGAAGTAATCGCTGGCGCTTGAACTTCTTAAACCATAGAGAAGATGTGTGGTGTTATTTTATGGACTGAGCTTTCGTTGCTTGGATCATGATAATATGACTGCATTTCATTACTTATCACTATTTCAGAGAAACAAGGCCTTCATTATTTCTAAATGCTTCCAGCTGATCAGGACTGACTTTCGATTTTCTCTCCTTGAAATTGCGTAACACTTACCGAAGTACAAACTTTGCACACACTTCCTGGTACCTAAATTCTTCCACTATCTTCTAGAATGCAATTTGACCGCTGTCCTGCTGTGCAGCAAGCTCACAGATGGTGGTTCGGCTGTTGGTGCCAATCAATTCGTCCACTGACCGCTGATTCATGTCAGTGGGCGCAGCTGGTGGTTTGTTATCAATGCTTGTTTTCCCTTTAAATTTCTTCATCCATTTCGTCAATGAGGTTATCTCCGTAAACAACTTGTAGCCTTCTGTGGAGCTCGGATAACCTGCACTTCTTCGTCAAGAACTCAACGACTACATGTTGCTTTTGCCCACATGTTATTTGCCAAGAGTGAAAAGATAAAAAAAGAAAGTGTTACTATCGATGAAGAGTTACTCTACCGGTAGGTGCTTTTTGAAGAGCCTTCTATCACTATGTGCTTTTTGAAGAGCTTCTGTCAGTTTAAACAAAAAAGAAAGTTATGCTCTTTTTTGCATTTCTGTCAATACTAACTTCGAATAAACAATTTAGTTCAAAGTCACTTCTGCATTTAATTGCAAAGGAAAAAATACGGTTAAAAAGAATGAGATAATTGAGGGCAACGTCCATAGTGATTTATAACAAAGTACAGAACGGTAACTTTATCGTTTCGGTATTTGATTACAAGACGGAAAACGACGTCTTCGTGATTCTGATTTTTGGCATTTGGTCAATTAATAAGCAATTGTACCTAACCTGTCGTGTGTGTTGTCCACCACAGGTTTCAGAGGAGACGTCTCAATCATCAACAGCTTGGGGAAAACTGTGTTCACAACTGCCCTGCTTGCATACAACAGCGTCAAAGCAATTAGAAACAGGTTAAACAGTTGGAAGAAGGCAGCCTGGTAGGGATGGAAATCGCAAGTAAGTCAGTCAACGAACTGAAAATGTGTGACTTCTTTTCGGTAAGATATTTTGCGCTGTGCATTCAGGGCGTCTACGTTCAGCTGTTATCTGTTTATTATGAATTTGAGACCATTGATGTTGAGAAATCGGATACTTTGTGGATAGAGATATGAAAGTCACCTTATTATAAAACACTTTTCTTTCAAAAAGCAGCGTTGAGGGTCCTGACGAAATCTTATCCAAAACAAGAATGAAGAGCACACGGCGAAAATTAGTGGAATAGACTCTTCTAGTTCTTGGACTAAAATAAATAAATAAATAAATAAATAAATAAATAAATAAATAACCTTCCAATAAACTCACACGAGAGCAGCACTTTTCATAATAATCAATATGTATTTGCATATATATATATATGTGTGTGTGTGTGTGTCTATGTGTTTGTGTGTGTTTGTATTTGTGTGTATGTAATATATATATATATATATATATATATATATATATATATATATATATATATATATATATATATATATATATGGGTGTGTGTGTAGAAGAACGAGAAATTATATATTTATAAATACAAATACAAACTGATTTCTTGTTCTGTTGTCACATACTCACACACACAAACATATATGCGTAAGTATGTATGTGTGTGTGTGTGTGTGTGTGTGTGCGTTTATGAGAGTATGTATCTGTTGCCTATTCAACCGTCACCCGTAAGGTGGTATATCTTTGAAGGTGTGGGTGTATACGACCATTAAAGTTGTTCGAAATAGTAATTTTTTTCAAAAGCTTTTGTTACTTTTTTTTCCAAGCTGTAGCAGTGACGCTCTCTCATGGAGCCGCAACTGTTTCTCACTGGCTCAGAAGGTAGCAACACGTGTATAAACCGGTGGCCCTTCTTCCTGCTGTTCGAATGGCGGTTAGCATTCCAAGCAAAAGTTCACTCTCAGAGATGCGACGTGGAATTGTTTCGCTTACTTGCTTCTGTCACACACACACACACACACACACACACACACACACACACACACACACACACACACACACACACACACACACACACACACACATATATATATATATATATATATATATATATATATATATATATATATATATAGTTCAAAAAAACAATAACAAAGAAACAAAAAAACAACAAAGTGAGGACGTGATATGGATAGTATTATTGGACGCTCAGGAAGGAAAGAGAGAGTGTATGACGTTTCGGGCGTAGCCCTTCGTCGGAAAGATGGAAAGTTCGGAGAATGGAAGAACGGAGAAAGAGGAAAATGGTACCGATGCCCACGAGGTTACATTGTGAAAAGACCGGAAGAGGAGGTGGTGGGGGAAAAGTTCTTTCTAAGATAGGAGAGTGAAAAAGGGAGATGAATATCTGTGCGTGTGCGAAAGTCTGCGAGTGTGTGTGTGATAACAGAACGTGTGCGTGCGTATGTATGTGTGTGTGTGTGTGTGTGTGTGTGCATGGTTTGGTGGTTTATCTGTTAGTGTGTTTGTGTGTGTGTGTGTGTGTGTATGACGTAGTGGAAGAAATTAGTAGCAGGACTGGTTAGTGGACGCTATAGACAGTGTAGGTAGAAGGTAAACAGGTGGTTATTTGGGTGCGTGTGTGTTCGTGTTTGTGTGGGGTTGTAGGTGTTAGGTACTTGTACGTGTGTGTGTATATTTTGTATGTGCGCGTGTGTGTATGTGTATGTTTTCTGTGCGTGCGTGTATGTTTGTGTGTATGTGTATGTTGTGTGTATGTGTGTTGCTGTGTACGTGTGTGTGCGTGCGTTTGCTATTGTATATGCGTGTGTTGTTTATGCCCATGTGTGTGTGATTGTATGCGTGTCTGTGTGAGTGTGTAGTGTTGGTGAGAAGTGTGTGTGTGTGTATGTGGGTGTGTGCGTGTGTATGTATGTGTGTGGATGTGCGTGTGTGTGTGGGATTGTGAGTGTTAGGTACGGGTGTGTGTGTGTTTATGTGTGTCTGTATGTGTGTTTCCGTGCGCGCGTGTGTGTATATTTTTTGTGCGTGCGTGTATGTGTATATTGTGTATGTTTTCGTGCGTGCGTGTGTGTTATGTATGTGAGTGAGTATTGTGTATGTGAGAGGTGTGTGTGCATGTGTGTATATGTGTATGTGTGCATGTGTGTATATGTGTATGTGTGTTGTGTATGTGTGTGTGTGTGGTTTTATGTATGTGAGGGGTGTGTATGTGTGTGTTTATGTGTGTGCGTGCGTATGTGTGCCAGGTATGTGTGTTATTTTGTGTGTGCACTCCTGTGTGTATGTGTGTGCATGTGTATGCGGCTGTGTATGTAGGCGTGCGCGTATATATGGGTGTGTGTGTGTATATATGTGCGTTCGGCTATGTGTGTGTGAGGGCGCGTATGTATGTCTGTCATGTATGTGGGCGGTATATATGTAAGGTGTGTGGGTATGTGTGCGTGTAGGTAGGGGTGAGATAAAAAGTGGAAAAAAGTAGTGACTGTAATAACAAGAGAATAATGGATATAATGTAAAGGGGACGAGGGGGGGTAAAAAAAAAAAAAGTAAAGTGTTGCAGGGACGTAAAGGGGAGAGTCATAAGGAAGAGAGGGCTGCGTTGAGTCCGAAGGGGAAAGAAGAATTAAGGTTGAAAATGTAGCGTTGCTCCAAGTGGAGTCGCGAGGGAGTGGACCCATGGTGCAGGGCGAGGCCAAAAACAGAGATGTTAGAGGGAGAGTGGTTGGGCAGTTGGAAGTGACGGCCGACGGGGGAGTCCGAACGTATATATATATATATATATATATATATATATATATATATATATATATATATATATATATATATATGTATTATAGAACAAAAAATGGACTATATACCTGTTGTAATTTGGTTATCTATAGTCCGATGATATTTCGGAATTACAATTCCTTCTTCAGATCTTCTTAGCTGGAGTCTCATATATATATATATATATATATATATATATATATATATATATATATATATATATATATATATATATATATATATATATATATATATATATACGTATATATATATATATATAAGTATATATATATATATATATATATATAGATATATATATATATATATATATATATATATATATATATATATATATAAGTATGTATATATATATATATATATATATATATATATATATATATATATATATATATATATATATATATACATATGTATGTATGTATATACAAATATATATATATATATATACATATATACATACATATACATGCATACATACATACATACATACCTCCATGCATACAAATACATTTCAACGTATACAATTGAACACGTTCACATTTGTAGATGATTATGTGCAGGTGTTTGAGTCGTAGAAAAACCAAAAGAGAAATAAAGAGAGAAAAGAGAGGGAGAAGGAAACGAGAAACAATTAATGATCGAAAAAAAAAAAAACGAAAAAAGAAAAAAAAAACTATAGAAATTAAAAAGAAGGGAAAAGCAGGGGACATAATCCTAACATTCCTTGATAATGTAGCAGAAACACAATTAGTTTAGATTAGTTTTTCATATGAGTTACGGCAAAATCATTAATGAAATTACATGTAAATTGGCTTTAAATTATCTGACATTGTTACTTAAGGCGAGAGTTCTAAGTGGTGTGTAACAGTCTTTTTCACTATACATACTCATAATGTACGCATACAGGAACACACTAAAAATACATACATATATTTAAAAAAACAGCAATTCATAAAGGACAGTATTTTACACATTTATGCAGAAAGATCATACGTAATTCTCAAGGACGTAAATGTGAGGAAAAAAAAATGAAAGAAAAGGTCGGCCATTGTCATTATGTTTTTTTTAAAAGTATAAAGCATGAAATTTATTTCTAAAAAATCGTTATGAGGACTTACTCAATATATTATATGACGGTGATGAAAATGCGATTCATTCACTTATATTGAGATGAATACATTCAGTAAACACGCGCGCACACACACACACACACACACACACATGTGCACACAGAGACATATACACACATACACACACATACACACACATATATACATACAAACCTACGTACGTACCTACATGCATATATACATAAATATATAACACACATGCATGCATACATACACATGCATACACACATACATAAATGCATACACACATACATACATACACCCATACATACATACGTGCATACCCACACATAATACATACATACACACATACATACATGCATACAAACACATAATACATTCATACATACACACATACACACACATACACACACACATACATACATACATACATACATACATACACACACATACATACACACACATACATACATACATACACACATACATACATCCATCCATCCATACATACATATGTGCATGATGATTGCCTCAATATGTTAGACGATAGCCGTCATCTGATAGTTAGACATCTGTACGTCATTGGATTTAAGTGACAAAAATCTAGTATAACGCATTTGCTACTCTTTCGCTCGCCATAGAAGGTTCCAGTGACAAGCATTTCAAGACGACTGGTGACTATTTTGACTGCAAACTTGATGTGAGAGGATCTTTCTCCTAGAAGAGCTGCCTTCCCCTCTACCCCCTGAGAAATCTGCTAAACCCATAGATAGAAATCTTACAGGTTCTACTATTGTCCGTCAGAATGCATTTGGGAATAATGGTAATTAAGGGATGACTTCACGTCCCCCACAACTCTAGAACTCCCAGACTAGAGCCTCATCACCGGATGCAGTTTAATGTCATAGCCAGGACATACATATATACATATATACATACATATATATATATATATATATATATATATATATATATATATATATATATATATATATATATATATATATATATATATATATATACATATATACACTCATATATACATATAGATATATACATACATATATATATATACACACATATATACACACAAATCGAAAAGGATAAATAACAACACAACAAAAGTTAATAGGACGTACATGTGGAATGTATTAGCCTGACGCTCAGAAAATGTGGTTATGAAACACGTGTAGTCGTTTTATTATTTTAATATTTATTACTTTGTATTTTTATTATACATCTTTTTAGTGTATTCACTTATTAAAATTTTCTATATGTGACTGTGGATTTTCATGGATGAATTCAAGAATTGTGGTTTTTTTCTCTAAATTATATATATATATATATATATATATATATATGTGTGTGTGTGTGTGTGTATGTGTGTGTGTGTGTGTGCGTATGTTTATATATATATATACACAGGTCTGATTTACTAATCTCAAGTCTACCTCTGGAGGATCTACCGTAATTATCAAAAGGCAAGTGAGACCAGCTTCATACGTAAAGGGGAGAGAATCTCAAAAGTCAAAACTCCTCCAGAACTGACATGCCATTGAAGAAAAGGGCATGCTTATTGTATGAAGATAAGAGGACAGTCCTGAACTCGTGTTTCTGGTTTAACAGTCCTCATCAGCGCGATGACAGCGACTGTCCAGCATTATCTCTACTAAACAAAAGACTTAAACAAAAAGAATAGAACACATTTACGTCCTAGGAAATGTGTTGAATCGACTGAATTATTTGGTCCCAAATTTACTTACAATTGGCTGAGTATTCCACAGACTCATCTGCTCTTTAAGTAAATCTCAGGCAGAATCAGAGGGTGAAACGGTATGTAAGAAGGATGTACATCTTCGAATTGCAAATGCAATCCACACGATGGGCTTCTATACAGTTTCCATGAAAACAATTTCACTTAATGCGTGGGTCTAGACGAAGCTATAGAAAATGACTTGTGCCCAGTATGCCACGCATGGGAATCGAAACCGGGACCCATTTTGTCGCTCCGCGCCTACATATATGTATGTATATAAAATGTAGGCTAATAGTCAAGGGCTGACTGATGTCCTGCGAGTGAATATGGTAGATGGAAACGGCATGGAAGCCCGTCTATATGCATGTGTGTGTATGTCAGTATGCACGCACGTTTGCTCCTCCCACCGACTGGCAATCGGTGTTAGTTTGTTTATGTCCCTGTAATTAAAAAAAAACTGATAGAATAAGTAGGAATTTTCAAAAATAAGTCGATTTGTCGATTAAACCCTTCGGGGATGTGCTCCAGCATGGCCGCAGTTCATTGAATGAAACAAGTTTAGAAATAAAGCATGTAATATACCGACAGATAGGCAAACTCACCCCCTCCTCATTGACTCACCCCCCCCCACACACACACATGCAACCCCCCATACACAACCACACACACACACACACAACCACATACAAGGATATATGCACGTGCGCATATACACACCCATTCATAAAAAACTGATGAATCATTGTACATTTAAATGTATGTCTCTTAAATTACCCATAACACACCGCTCCAACCTATTCCTATGTGAGTGCGTATGTGCATGTGTGTGTATATATATATATATATATATACACACATATATATGTGTGTGCACATATATACATGCATACATACACACACATGCACACACACAGAGGTGTACAAACCTACATATATGCGTGCGCGTGCCCGTACATACTTATAAGCACATAGCTTATAAATCTTATGAAGAAAACGCAACAACAACAATAACAATAACGACCACAACTACTAATGCCTTGTTACGTAACCGATATTGATACGTGATATTCTTTGTGTATATAATCGTTGTAGCGAGAGCATGCTATATAAAACCTGATATCTTTTTCACATTGTGTCTACGTTAAAACTATATTATATTTCTGCACAAAAAAGTTCTCGTAACCTGCTATGACGTTTTTTGTATCGACAAAATACTTCTAAGATCGGTTTTCTACTTATATGTCTATGTTATCCAGCACCGGAATTAAGTTGCTGTAGAACAAGATGCTTTTCTCAGTTGTTGCCAGTCAGTAGTTCTTCTCAGCCGGCTGCGCTGGCTTTCATTAATAGCTGAGCTCCAAACGGATCGAACCCTGCCACAATTTCTGTCTTTTCTCTAATGTGCCATCAACTTGACGGCGCTGAAGTATTAATATAACGTTTGAGGCTTGAAACGTCGTAACGACCAATCAAAAACTGTTCGGGTAATATAGTTCTATATTTAAGAGATGAGGAATTATGTACATTATGTACATTATTTACATTATTTACATTTGACGGATATTTGTCCTCATTTTGTTTGTTGTTAACACAACGTTTCGGTTGATATGCCTTCCAGCTTTCATCAGGTGTCTTGCGGAAATTTTGAACCTGGGTTCTAGAAAAATATCTTAGGAATGAGATTCAGTCACCAATGCCATGTATTTAGTTTAAAATGCAGTAAAAATAGGGGGTCAGTGGGGGCCCCAATTAGGCGGCTCTTAAAAATATAGACCCTCCTAGGACATTCCCTGGGTTTAGGTGAGTTGCTGGTTTCAGTTTCGTAGTGCTTGCACCAACGGTCGAGGAGGAGTTAACAAACATAAAAACGTAACGAACAGAGAAACATCACTCAAGTTATATTCTTTTCTACTCTAGGCACAAGGACCGAAATTCTTGTTTGGGGGTGTGGGGTGTGGGGGGGGCAGTCGATTAGATCAATCCCAGCACCCAGCTGGTACTTAACTTACTGACCCCGAAAAGATGAAAGGCAAAGACTTCGACGGAATTCGAACTCAGCACGTAAAGGCAAACGACATGCCGCTAAGCATTTCGCCCGGCGCGCTAACGTTTCCGCCAGCGCGCCGCCATACTCAAGTTTATATTAAGAAGTGAAGTGAAAGGGCATCGCTTAACGGTTAAGGTTTTCAGCTCGCGGTGGTAAGGTTGTGAGTTTGATCCCCGGCATCGCGTTGTGTCCTTAAACACGACAATTTATCACACGTTGCTCCAGTCTACTCAGCTGTACCAGTAATTCAAAGGGGCCAGCCTTGTCACATTCTGTGTCACGCTGAATCTCTCCGAGAACTACATTAAGGGTACACGTGTCTGTGGAGTGCTCAGCCACTTGTACGTTAAGTTCACGAGCAGGTTGTTCCGTTGATCGGATCAACAGGAACACTCGTCGTCGTAGCCGACGGAGTACCATTTTTTTTTTTAAATATGCATATAAAAGCTAGATGCGTGGAAAAACAGGATGCCCATATCTCATTTGTGGAGTTCTTTTAATTAAACGCCTGATCAGTAACAGTAGACCTGAGGTTAAAAAACAACAACAACAACAACAACGTCAGGGACTGAGAAATGCAGCCTTATTTTACGATTTTGTAGTTTCTCCATGCTGCTCCTCATTTTCAATACA
>NC_142937.1:92502336-92557336 GCF_046866305.1 Octopus bimaculoides | reverse complement strand
GGCTGGGCTGCGATAATAATAAATTATTGAAGAAATATGAAAAATACAAACTGAAATTCAGATTATTGATACAAAGCCATGTTTATCTTAGCCCCATTTCATTTAATTTATAAAACAGCTTTTTGCAGATTATTATAATTTTTCGTAGTTTAAAATATTTCTATATACAGGTTAAAGCATATACGTACCTTTTAAATACATTCTTCGGCTTTATGCAAAGAGTGCACCAAGATATTTTTTTTATTTGCTCTAAAATGAAAAAAAAAAAAAAAAAGAAAAGAAAGGAAAAGAAAAAAATTGAGACCCATTAGCTCAGTATTCCCTTTTAGAAGTGCGCTTGAATGCGCACACACATGCTTTATAAGTAGAAAAGGAAGATTTTTTAAGTGAAGAAATATGAGCGATTGTTCCTCGCATGGATGCGCGCATACTTTGCAGAGAAAAACAAAATTTGCAAACAGGCAAATTTCTGTGAACACCCACAGCAACAAGTTAGAGGGAACATTGCCCATTGCCCTAAAAAGGAAGGGCAGAGCTGCTAACGTAGCTGTTGGTGTATAATGTCTGAAAAACAATAGAAAATATGGCGAAAACTGGAATGCTTTTGAACATGTATACGGTTGCTTGATTAAATCTGCTCTAGGACTGAATGACCATCGCAAGAACACAAGATTCACTACATCTGACACCTCGAATTACAGAGACACCCACGAATATGATCTAACGAAAACAAAACAATAAACCTCAGAGATATCGGTTATGTATATGTATTATTTCTATAAACATTGGAAGAAAACATTCTAGAGACATAGAAAAAGCAATATCGAATGACGTAACATAACAGAGACTAACATCTCTCCTATAATATAACATAGCGCAACAAAATATAATATAATACAATACAATATAATATTGTGTAATATAATTTAATAAATATATTATATGATAATAATAATAATATATAACAGTATATAATATGATGTTACATACGGTGTATCAGGTACTGGTGTATTGCAATATTTTATAAAGATCAAGACGGTGAACTGGCTGAATCGATAGTGCGCCGGGCAAAAGGCTGAGCGCTATTTCACCTGTTTTTACGCCCTGAGTTCATATTTTGCCGAGGTTGACTTTGCCTTTCATCCTTTTGGGGTCGATTAGATAAGTGCCAGTTGATCACTAAGATCGATGCAATCGACTTAGACCTCCGCGCATCGCCGAAATTATTGGCATTGGACCAAAGATCGAAGCCAATGTTTATAAAGATTCGTGTGTGTGTGTGTGCGTGCGTGCATATATATATATGTATATATATATATATATATATATATATATATATATATATATATATATATATATATATATGTTAAACCTCTGAACGAGGTATAAACAGTAACTGCACGACAACGTGAAATATATTTGCCACTTAAATGCGGCTAAACCCTAAGGGTGAATGTTACTGTTGCTTTTAGAGGAGATGTTCTCCTGGGGCTAAAAGCAACAGTAAGAGTCACCCATAGGGTTTAGCTGCATTTAAGTGGCAAATATACTTCACGTTATATATATATATATATATATATATATATATATATATATATATATATATATATATATGCATATATATATGCATATAAATATGCATATAAATATATGTAATGTATATATATATATAATATATTTGTGTTAGTGTGTATTTATATATATATTCTTTTATTCTTTTACTTGTTTCAGTCATTTGACTGCAGCCATGCTGGAGCACCGCCTTTAGTCGAAAAAAATCTTTGTAAGCCTAGTACTTTTCCTATCGGCCTTTTATGCCGAACCGCTAGGTTACAGGGAGATAAATAAACCGACGTCGGTTGTCAAGATGATGGAGGTGACAAACACAGATACACAAGTACATACATATATATATATATATATATATATATATATATATATATATATATATATATATATATATATATATATATATATATATATATGATGGGCTTCTTTCAGTTTCCGCCTACCAAATCCACTCACAAGGCTTTGGTAGGCCCGAAGCTATAGTAGAAGACACTTGCGCAAGGTGCCACGCAGTGAGACTGAACCCGGAGCCGTGTGGTTGGGAAGCAAGCTTCTTACCACACAACCACTCCTGCGACTATATTTGTGTGTGCGTGTGTGTGTGTGTGTGTGTGTGTGTGTGTGTGTGTGTGTGTGTGTGTGTGTGTATACACGTATGTATGCATGCATGTATGTATGTATGTATGTATGTACGTATGTATGCATGTATGTATGTATGTATGTATGTATGTACGTATAAGTGTTTGAATATAAGCCTTAATATTTATGAGTCAACACAGTTTTAAAATTCATCGTTATCTGCCACAATCTGATTGACGTCTGCTTCTCTCATTTTACATTTATCGCTTACATCATTTTATCGTCTGCACCAAACCTTCCATTTAATTCTATCTGTTTACATCATCATTTATTCATTATTTTTGTTGTTATTTTTCACTTTAGCATTTACTATATTTGAAAAATATGTGTCATTCATATTCCATACATTATATAATATAATGAAAATCCTGTTCTTTTCTGCTCTGTATTTCAATTTTCACGATCTCTTTGTTTTTCTCTTCCCATTCATTTCTAATCCTTGTCATTTCCTACCTCTCCACCTTTTCTCTTTCACCCTTTTTCTTTCACTTTCCCTTTCTCTGTTTCTGTCGTGCTTTTTTTTTAATGACTTCTTTTTCATATTTCACTTTATGGTTGTGGGATTAAGAAACTCACTCTGTCACCACATGAGTTTCGGGTTCAGTTCCACTACTACAGCCCCTATCGGACCAATGCCTTGTGAGTGAATTTTGCAAGGAAGCCCGTCATATATATATATATATATATATATATATATATATATATATATACATATATATTGGTAGAAAGGACAACAAAAGAAAGAAAGAGACCTCGATATTATGTAAATAGAGGAATTTATCAGTAAAAATATGTGACACTTATTCGGTAGCCATGATAAAACTCCAAGTTTCGGATGCCGGGGTAAGAACCCACGCCAACATCTCTTCAGTTATCCAGCCATTGAAAATTCCTGTGAAAAATGACCGTTAAAGAAAGGGAAATTATTGTGTGGTTGACCGTTATTAAGACAAAAGAGCTATAGACCCTCAGTAAGGAGAGGGGGTTCCCTTACTTAGGGGCATATAATTAGACTTGATTTTTATTTAAGTATCACAATAAAATATTCCGTGTACAAGTACTGGGAATGAAGTTTGTTTGTAGTTTCTTGAACTGGTTAAAAACTATGCAGCGATGCAACACTATTTTACACCTTGTGAAACTATGTCATCGTATAGATCAACTGATTAGAAAAAGAAATGTTTAAAATCTCAAAAGTGCATAAAATAACGCACAAACACCAAGACAATATGAAGTTGGTGCTAATATTCAGATGTTTGGGGACCAGATATAGCCTAGAATCTCTGCAACAGGGGAGGAGGGACTGAAAATTGTTTGAAATAAAAGCTAATTTATAACATTTTCAGGATTATAACAACCATCCATCCATCCATCCATCCATCCATCCGTCCATCCATCCATCCATCCATCCGTCCATCCATCCGTCCATCCATCCATCAAGCCACGCAGCCAGCCAACCAGCTTCATCGTCCGCTTATTTCTGCGAGATTCGCAGGGGCAGTATTCTCAGACACGCCCTGTTCCAGAAGGCCCCTATTAAAAAAAACAAAAAAAAAAAAGACAACAGTCAGCAAATGTTCCCACCCTTATAATAACGTGAAGTCTCCTACAGAATGTTATCATCCCATATTTTATACTCTTTGCCTCAGTTACCCCTTACACTGCTCACTCGTGTTGTTTTAACAGGCGGCTTTGCGTCAACCCCAAAACACACAAATACATACATAGACACACAGATATACCCATACACATATACATACATACATACATACATACATGCATACATACATGCATACACACACACACACACACACACACACACACACACACACACATAAACATGCACACACACGCACACAAGTTGTTCAAAAAGTCTCTCCTCATAAAGTTTTTTTAAAGTCTTGTAAAGTCTAATATATTCTTTTGTATTCTTATACCATCTTAGATATCTATTTTGCAATAAAATTCTTACTGCGGAGAGGCTTTTTGAACACCCTAATGTGTGTTTATATATATATGTATATATGCGTGGTGTGTGTGTGTGCCTACGCGCATGTTTGTGTTGGCGTGTCATTGTGTTGGTGTGGGTTTTCTTATCTTTTTGGTTGGTTTGTTTATTTGAATATTATCACCTTCGTGGTGTTAGGTCAAAACCGACAAACACTGGCACACACAATCACAGCCAGCTAATTTACACACACACACGCACACACAAACACACACACACACACACACACACACACACACACACACACACAAATGCATTTAGATATATGTGTGTGTGTACTTGTGAGCATGAATGTAATACACATACATACATACATATGTATGTATGCTTCTATATATGTATATATGTGCACGTACAAATTTATATATGTATGTGTATATATATATGTTTATGTTTGTATATAGGTATGTGCATATATGAAACGTCTAGATAGAATAGAGACAGCTGATGAAGGGATATTCCAAGGGGCTTTCCGTTTTCCTATGTGTTCGTTCCGTTGTCTGTGGTTTATTGTTCTAACGTCCTGTACCCTGATATGCATGTATATACACATGTAGATGTAAGTATGTACATATATGTGTGTATACATGTATATATATTCTTTGTATTATTATATATATATATATATATATATATATATATATATATATGTATATCTGTATATATTTATATTTATATACATATATATATACACACACACACACATATATATATATACATGTATGTATGTACATATATATATACACGTTACGTGTGAATGTATAAATGTGTGTGTGTATGCATATATACATGTGTGTATGTATGTATATATATATATATATGTATATATATATATATATATATATATATATATATATATATATATATATATATATATATATATATAATATATGTATATATAAATTGTGTGTACATGTATGTGTGTATGTCGATGTCTCTGTGGGGGTGTATGCCAAAATTCGGTGTAGGGTGTAAGATGAAAACCCCCCGTCACCCTCTTATCTCTGCTCGCACGCCCCTACCCGCACACCCCTAGCTCACTGAGCCCGTATGTGAGTGGGGTGTAGGACAAGAGTTTATGTCACTAAAAAACAAATTAGCTCTTTGTTTTCATCAAACTCACCCTCACCCCTTCCACTCCCACCTATCCATTTACAACCCACCCCTCATCCTCATCCCCATCCCCCTCCTCCTATCTCTCGACCATCTCCGTTCGTTCTTAACCAACATTCCAGTCTTTCACACACAACTATCTCATGACGATCGTCACTAATGTTACATGATGTGGCCTCTGGAACTAACAACTGCCTTGTTGTTGTTGTTGTTGTTGTTGTTGCTGCTGGTATTGCTGCTGCTGTTGTTGTTGTTGCTGTTCGTATAGATATCTTCAAAAAAAACACCGTCGTCGTGTGACGATCAAATCGCTAATGTCTAAATAAACAAAGAACGAAGAATACGAGACATTGTAAGACGAGGTTAAAGAAATAAAAATACATAACAACAACAATAACAACAACAATACTACAACTACTACTACTACTAATAATAATAATAATCCTTTCTACTATAGGTCTGAAATTTGTGTGGAGGGGGTAAGTCAACCCCAGTACGCAACTGGTACTAAATTTATCGACCTCGAAAGGATGAAAGGCAAAGTCGACCTCGGCGGAATTTGAACTCAGAACGTAAAGATGGACGAAATATCGCTAAGCATTTTTCCCGATGTGCTAACGATTCTGCCAGCTAATAATAATAATAATAATAATAATAATAATAATAATAATAATAATAATAATAATAATAATAATAATAATAATAATAATAATAATAGGGCTACAGCAAATTTTCTGCTTCATACCACAGATTTACTTGTCAGTTGTTTGACTTTAACCAGTTGAGCATGTCCCTTTGGTGGCTGATGATATGTGCATCTCTGATCACGAGCAGAAGTAGTGGGGGGGGGGGGCATCATAGCTATGTGTCGAGAGGAATTCTTTGGAATTTGAATAATTCACCTTTGGAAACATGGATGTTTCATTCAACATCCTTAAACAACCCTTATTCAAGGACCTTTTGAGCGGGGGATGGACTTCTCGACCTGAAGAAAATTCTAACTGGGTCTCCACCTGCAAGGTCATGCACTGTTTATCTTGATATGAGATCACCATGTCACATACACATGCTTGTGATGCATGTGCCTAGTGCACCCTTATCAGACGGGTAGTCATGAAGGGTATAATGGGCTTCGTATATTTTACCCCAGTGTCATTTTGATGGCATGCACTGTTCTCTCTCTCTCTCTCTCTCTCTCTCTCTCTCTCTCTCTCTCTCTCTCTCTCTCTCTCTCTCTCTCTCTCTCTCACTCAATCATAAAAATAATAACTATTTCAAATTTTGCCAGAATAATCAGGAAAGTATTAAATAGCTGAAAAGAACGGATAGCTTGGTACCGTCGGCTGCAGGTAGTAAGTCCGCTACGCATACAAGACCCCAGGAGTTCCAACAAAACCTGTGATAAAAAGAAAGAATGATAATGATAATAATAATAATGGTTTGAGCTTGTAATAATTGATGCATTGAGAACTGTAATTAAAAGAAATATAGACAGAAGGTTGATGGAAATTGGAATGTTCTGTTCTGTTGATCTTCTAACGAAAATTTTCCTCTTAGGGACAAGAAAGATTATCAGGACGGTTTTAAGCACTTGAAAGACTATTGAAAGCGTGTGGATACCTGAGGTTACAGGTGGTAATTTGCTCCCCACATAAATTCTATCAGGAATAACAACGTAACCTGAGTCAAATCCTCAATAATGATTTCAAATTTTGGCACAAGGCCAGCAATTTCGGGGGAGAGGAAGGGGCAGGTTGGTTACACCAATTCCAGTGTTCAGCTGGTACTTGCTTTATCGCCCTCGAAATAATGAAAAGCACAGCTGACATCGGCGGGATTGGAACTCAGGGCGCAAAGACGGATGAAATATTTTAAAGCATTTTGCCTGGTGTGCTAACGATCCTGCCAGCACGCCACCTAAATAATAAATATTAAAAAAAAAAAAAATAAATAAATAAAATGATGATGATGATGATGACAGTAAGTGGAGAACTATTATAAAGAGTGTTGTTCCATTACCTTTTACATACAGGGAACTGGAAGTACAACAACAGCAACATGTAAACAAAGAACATATTGAAACTAAAGCTAGTTATTTCAACATTCCTCTCAATAGATGTGTATGTGTTTGAATATGTATGTATACCCACACGCACATATACAGTGTGTGTGTATGGGTGTGGGTGGGTTGTATATACAAACATACATATATGTATGTATATATATATATATATATATATATATATATATATATGTGTGTGTGTGTGTGTATACGTATAATTTATTCATTAAAGGTGACAGCGGTTATGTGAAATTGTTCAGTGGTTATAAATGTTGACCTCTCTCACCCTCTCTGTTCCTCTCTCTCTCATCCTTTTCTCACTTTACTGCTTCTCTCCGTTTCCTCCCCCCTCTCTCTCTCTCTTCGTCCTTCTCTTTCATATTCTCGTCCTCTCTCTCTCTCTCTCTCTCTCTACCGTATTTGGGTTAACAGACGAACATAACTTCATTCCTTGGCCTCTTTGAGAATATTCCAACTGTGCATTTTATAAACACAAAATACTTCCCAAATTTTACTGCTGTTGTCACTCATTTTAAGTTCATGTTAGAAATACATGCGTGCGTTTAGATATATGTATACATATATATCTGTGCATTCATGATATGGATGTGTGTGTGTGTATATGCTTGCTTGTGTGTTAATCTGTGACTGTCTTTGTTTACTATAATATTATACATATGTTCTTCATATATTTGCGTGTGTGTGTGTATCTTCAATTATATGTATTCTTGCCATAAAAAAGAATTAGTTGGAATTTGGTTTACAACCACAATGATTGTTAAATATTAAACTTAAGAAAAATCTTGCTTATTTTTACTGTTCCCCTAACAGACTGCATTCCCAAAACGCTTGTAATCTGGTTACAGTTTTTTATTGTCAGAAAACTGTAGCTCTTGCAGATTTTTACTGTGACAATTGCTACTAATGTTGCGGAATAGTTAAGGTTCCCAGACCAAATCCTACCAGTAACACTCAGCCCAAACATTATGACCTCAAATTCCACCAAACTGGTAATCATAAGGGAAATGACTGTGCCTTGTGAGGAACACAGAAGGGAATTTCATGCGTGGAAGCTTACTAAATACGAGGAGCGGTTAGAGCAGGACTAGCAGGCAGGGCCGGATTAAGTCCCATAGGGGCCCTAAGCACTTAAAGGGTTTTGGTGCCCTCGAGGATATATAAATGGTTCAAAATGTAAACGAAAATAATTTAAAATGTAAACAATAATAAACCATAAAATAAATTTTTATTTTTCAAAATGAAACAAAACTAACAACAGTAAGATGGAAAATAAGGTTTATTTTGTATAATTCCACTTTAGTTATATTGGAAAATTTTTCTCTTTCGTTTTTTTTTTCTTAATTGCAAAGTCTTCGATGATATTGTTAAAATTAATTTTACGTAAAACTTCTGCTTCTATACGTAGTAGAGATAAGGAATTACAAGCCTTATACAAACCACTAACGCCAACCCTTCCTTCTCAAAATGCCGCTTTCCCCGGAACCCTCTCCCAGTTCGTGTCTTTCACGGAGGTATTGACCTACAATAGTAAAGGTCATGGGTACTACCTCTTTTTTCACACGAAACAATTTTAAAAAATCGAAATCGAAGATGTGATCGATATCTTTAACATGACGAAGCGAATACGAGTTACACATTAAACAATCTTAAGTACAGAATAAAATCCGAAGACAGAATTGAAATCGTTAACATTCTGTGTCACGCTTTAAACGATTTAGTAAAGAAATCGGAGACATACATAATAATTAGAAACTAGTTCGACTGTTCCGCTTTAAGCTATTTTAACTACGGAACAAAATCGGAGACATGATTTAATTAATCCAGTTCGACTGTTAACTGTGGAACGAAATCGGAGACATAATCAAAATCTCTTGCGTCGTAAAATACTTGGGTTGTTATGCATGGAAAAGCCTTGATATGGAACAAACAGGATACACAATCGAGACGTTCGAGTGTTGTGCTGTCAAGAAAGAAATCAGAGACTTAATTGATATCCGTAGCATATTTCATGTGATATACTTTGAAGAATCTAAACTAAGGGACAAAATCGACGACATATTTCGTTCCACACTCGAACGTTCTCCATTACGTTAACTGTTTTGATTATGTCGTCTCCATTAACATAATGAAGAACGTTCAAATGTTGAGTCTTGACTATGGAACGAAATCAGAAACATAATTAGTATTTTTTACATGATAAAATGATGTTATGGAGATTTGTAAGTTTAAGCATAAAAACAGGAAGAAAAATGTGTATAAAACATGAGAACTTCGTTTCTGTTTTTTTTTCTTTTGTGGATTGGTTCATCAAGTTACTCTAGGTTATAAAGTGGCGAGCTGAGAGACCGAACAAAATGCTTGGTGGGATGCGAAATTTTTTTCCCACGAGAGTTCCGGACCCAGTTATATTGTTAATAATAATAATAATAATAATAATAATAATTTAGTGGATAATTTGCTAAAATTATGCAGGACATGTCTGAGTGATTCCTATGAGAACATGTGGGAGGCGGTTGAAAATAGATTGTTTTGGTTGATGCGGATTCTAAATAAAGACGGAATAATAAAACACTAACGAGTTCATAGATAGAAATATGCGTAAATATAGAAAGGAATGACAGGAGAAAATTTCTAAATGAATAAATGATAAATGAATGAGGAAAGCTGATAAGATTAATCACCATTCTATTAGAGAAGTAAAAATAGCTGTAAATAGATGTATTATATAAGAATGTAAGAATATAAGAATATAAGAATATAAGAATATAATTATTATTTATTACAAGTTGATGCTGGGCGATTGAGCGTGTAAGATAATTGAGGTAAGTGTCTGCTGTCTGTCTCTATTTATTTATCTATCTATTTCCACCTATCCATCTGTCAATCTACCCGTTACTATCTATCTATCTATCTATCTATCTATCTATCTATCTATCTATCTATCTATCTATCTATCTATCTATTATTTAACATCAATTATTTTCGGGATCTGTTCAGTTTCACTCACAGATTTTTTAATTATGTTTTTCTTAACTAAACAGTTTGAAACTTGGTATACTGGTGTAATTTCTCACGCTCAACACAGTTTACTTTCAACATTTTTGACAAAATTTCGTATCTTAGAAGTTATTTCGTGTTAAAGTTGTCGTATTTGGGTAATTTTAACCAACCAACGACATGTATTCAGTTGAAGAAAGCAACTGCTGTTTGCTAGAGTAATCGAAGAGAAACAACTTCCGAGTTATCTCTACTAAATCTCACCACTCTGTTCTCTTCTATTTTTGTTACATATTACACGCTTTTTTTTAATTTTCGGTTCTCGCGTCGGAGTAACTAGTAAATATCGAAAAATCAACACCAAGAAGCAAGAAATATTATTCACATATATTTATCCGTTCGCTCGACATACGAATAGAACAAAGTGGTGACATTTAGTAGAGATGACCCGGAAGTTATTGCTCTTCGATTTTTGAGCTACTTCTGCAGATACTAGAGACTTTGAGGTTTAGCCCGCATGTACAAGGATGCAGAAAATCTGTGTCGGCAAAGGTGGACAGTGTCACCCTTGCATTGTTGGACAGAAAGTAGGTTATAGGGTGAATAAGATCAAAAATGCTACAGGCAGACATATTCTCTTTAGTCAAGGCTTCGTCATTCTTTCTAAGTTGCACTTAAAAAGAAAATAGGCTATATAATTAAATTCTTTTCTACTCTAGGCAAAGGCCCGAAATTTTTGGGGAGGGGGGCCAGTCGATTAGATCGACCCCAGTACGCAACTGGTACTTAATTTATCGACTCCGAAAGGACGAAAGTCAAAGTCGACCTCGGCGGAATTTGAACTCAGAACGTAAAGACAGACGAAATACCGCTAAGCATTTCGCCCTGCGCTCTAAAATTCCAAGTATTTGCATTTATTTTGTATCACCCTACCCCCAGTTTAGTAATACCATTGTTTATATTCGTCGCCACTATACTACACAGTCACCTTGACCTTACATACAAAAATCAACCAAGTCGATCACCCCACACCTTTTCTTTTTTATCCTTCCTCATTTCTATACAATTCGGACAATATATTTACAAACGCTGCCCCACCCTTATTTGTCCTCTTTTCCATCACCAACCCCTTTGACTTTAAGCTTTCTATTTTTAGCTTCTATTGTTGTCCTATCCCCTTCTGGTCTATTCATAAAGATCATTTACGCAATACTATTTTTAGCCACTACACCATAAAGACCGTTCACCTATCTTAGTCATACGACCAATGCTTGTATGTCTACTACTACTACTACTACTACTACTACTACTGGTGCACTGGTGCACAATCTCTCATCCAAAACATTGAGACCAGGCATGTTTCAGAATTGTGAATTATTCAAATTTTGGAAATTACACTAGAATATATATATATATATATATATATATATATATATATATATATATATATATATGTGTGTGTGTGTGTGTGTGTGTGTGTGTGTGTGTGTGTGTGTGTGTGTGTGTGTGTGTGTGTGTGTGTGTGTGTGTGTATGTATGTATATATGTATATATTAGAGTGAGAGAGAGAAGTTACACTACAATATATGTAGCTGTTGTTACCTTCTCTATATATACTTATATTCCAAAAAATTTAGACTATCCTTAATTCACAGTTTGGGTCACAGATATGACATGATATCTTTGGAAAAGGATCATAGAGCGATGCCTTATATATCCCATTTAATTCATTTCATTCTTACACCTATTTATTATATTCGTTCTATAAACACCCACTTGCACAATCTTGGTATTTTTATTTCCCATATAACCTCGATTAAAAAAAAAACAATATAGCATTATATAACATTTCACGTTATTTTTATCCTTCACGCTTTTTAACTATTTACTTATCTAACCATTTGTTCATGTCCAAATTTTCTTTAAGCCGACTGTGCCTCTTCCTGATTAATTCCAAAATTTGAAACAAGGCCAGAAATTTCGGAGACGACGTAAGTCGATTATTTTTCCTAATTAATAAAATTCTAACTAATAAAATTTTTAAAGAGTTTGTTCCAAACTTTTCTATTTTTAAATAAAGCTGGCTGTGAACTGACAGAACCGTTACTGCACTGGACAAAAGGCTGATTGGCTGATTGGTTCGGCAAAAAGAAACCGATAGAATATGTACTAAGCTTACAAAGAATAAGTCTTGGGGTCGATTTGCTCGACTAAAACGTGGTGCTCCAGCATGACCGCAGTCAAATGACTGAAGCGAATAAAAGAAAAAAGAAAAGAATAAAAGAATATATATATTACACTTACTTTTTTCCACTTTTTATCTCACCACTACCTACACGCACACATACCCACACACCTTACATATATACCGCCCACATACATGACAAACATACATACGCGCCCTCACACACACATAGCCGAACGCACATATACACACACACACACCCATATATACGCGCACGCCTACATACACAGCCGCATACACATGCACACACATACACACAGGAGTGCACACACACAATAACACACATACCTGGCACACATACGCACGCACACACATAAACACACACATACACACCCCTCACATACATAAAACCACACACACACACACACATACACGACACACATACACATATACACACATGCACACATACACATATACACACATGCACACACACCTCTCACATACACAATACTCACCCATATACATAACACATACGCACGCACGAAAACATACACAATATACACATACACGCACGCACAAAAAATATACACACACGCGCACACGGAAACACATACAGACACACATAAACACACACACACCCGTACCTAACACTCACAATCCCACACACACACGCACATCCACACATATACACACACACGCATATACAATAGCAAACGCACGCACACACACGTACACAGCAACGCACATACACACAACATACACATACACACAAACACACACGCACGCACAGAAAACATACACACACACACACGCGCACATACAAAATACACACACACACGTACACGTACCTAACACCGACAACCCCACACAAACACGAACACACACACACCCAAATAACCACCTGTTGACCTTCTACCTACACTGTCTACAGCGTCCACTAACCAGTCCTGCTACTAATTTCTTCCACTACGTCATACACACACACACACACACACAAACACACTAACAGATAAACCACCAAACCATGCAAACACACACACACACACACACATACATACGCACACACACGTTCTGTTATCACACACACACTCGCAGACTTTCGCAAACGCACAGATTCATCTCCCTTTTTCACTCTCCTATCTTAGAAAGAACTTTTCCCCCACTACCTCCTCTTCCGGTCTTTTCATCATGTAACCTCGTGGGCATCGGTACCATTTTCCTCTTTCTCCGTTCTTCCATTCTCCGAACTTTCCATCTTTCCGACGAAGGGCTACGCCCGAAACGTCATACACTCTCTCTTTCCTTTCCTGAGCGTCCAATAATACTACCCATATCACGTCCTCACTTTGTTGTTTTTTTTGTTTTTTTGTTATTGTTTTTTTTAACTATATATATATATATATATATATATATATATATATATATATATATATATATATACACACACACACACACACACACACACACACACACACACACACACACATATATATATATATATTCTAGTGTAATTTCCAAAATTCGAATAATTCACAATTCTGAAACATGCCTGGTCTCAATGTTTTGGATGAGAGATTGTGCACCAGTAGTAGTAGTAGTAGTAGTAGTAGTAATAGTAGACATACAAGCATTGGTCGTATGACTAAGATAGGTGAACGGTCTTTATGGTGTAGTGGCTAAAAATAGTATTGCGTAAATGATCTTTATGAATAGACCAGAAGGGGATAGGACAACAATAGAAGCTAAAAATAGAAAGCTTAAAGTCAAAGGGGTTGGTGATGGAAAAGAGGACAAATAAGGGTGGGGCAGCGTTTGTAAATATATTGTCCGAATTGTATAGAAATGAGGAAGGATAAAAAAGAAAAGGTGTGGGGTGATCGACTTGGTTGATTTTTGTATGTAAGGTCAAGGTGACTGTGTAGTATAGTGGCGACGAATATAAACAATGGTATTACTAAACTGGGGGTAGAGTGATACAAAATAAATGCAAATACTTGGAATTTTAGAGCGCAGGGCGAAATGCTTAGCGGTATTTCGTCTGTCTTTACGTTCTGAGTTCAAATTCCGTCGAGGTCGACTTTGACTTTCGTCCTTTCGGAGTCGATAAATTAAGTACCAGTTGTGTACTGGGGTCGAACTAATCGACTGCCCCCCCCCTCCCCCCATAAAATTTCGGGCCTAGAGTAGAGAAGAATTTAAATTAGACTTTTTTTGTATTTTGAATGGACTGAGAGCGCCTTATTATATTTCATGTATATTATTATATAGTTTTCATTCGGGCGGAATATTTAGCTATGAACGAGGTAACTTAGAAGATCAATCTATATCTATCGATCTGGTTTGCTGTCTATTTCTCTATCCCCATTCTCTCTCACTCTCTCTGCCTGCCTGTCTATCTATCTATCTATATATCTATCTATCTATCTAATTTTTTCGACCCCGAAAGGATGAAAGCTAAAGTCGACCTCAGCGGAATTTGAACTCAGAACGTAACGGCAGACTAAATACCGCTAGACATTTCGCCCATGGGTGCTAACGTTTCTGTCAGCTTGCCACCTTCTAAAGCGAGACATCTGAAGGTTTATAGTAGCTGAGTTTAATCTTCAGAGCAAATGGATAAATAAGATTGGCTAACGATTTGATATGTAATATATATTGGAGGAAGGATTAGCGCTGGCTCAGAAAAAAAAAATGTAAATATAAGGGTTGCGTATTTGAAAAGTTTATAGGCTTGGAATATTTTAACATTTGTTGGAATCAGGTGCCTGTAAATCGAAATTCTCTCGGCACAGTTAATGAATTGTTGGAGGTTGGAAAATCTTCTTTTGCATGATTCAAAAGTACAAAGTACTCAGCCTTAGCTTAGTATGTTTGAAATATTTAGAGACCATTTCGTCCTCTTGATATTAAAGACCGTTTAGAAAAGGCTGCGAGTTGGCAGAATCGTTAGCACGCTGAACGGAATGCTTAGCGGCATTTCGCCAGTCGCTGCGTTCTGAGTTCAAATTCCGCCGAGGTCAATTTCGTCTTTCCGGGGTCGATTAAATAAGTACCAGTTAGGCACTGGGGTCGATGTAATCGACTTAATCCCTCTGTTTTTACATCGACCCCAGTGCGTAACTGGTACTTAATTTATCGATCCCGAAAGGATAAAAGGCAGCTCTCTGTCTTAACACCGAATATAATATTGTAGTTTATTTTGGCTCAGTATTTTGTGGTAATTGTTGAAGAACAGGAAATCCCTGTGTAATAATTTGAAGAACAAATTTTGACACGTGAAATGCAACGTGTATTAAACCAGTGAAGATGTCTTTTGCTTTGCTTAGTTGAGGAAATTTGTAGGTTTCAGTCTTTTAGGTCTTTTACTTGTTCGATGAATCCACACTTCCTGAAAGTTAGTTGTAGTGTTCAAAATTCTCTCTGGAAACGTCTCCATTAGAAAGCCTCAGTGATACATTTCATTGCAAAGATATTTAATAATATTCTTGGAAAAGCTAGGGAATCTGCGGATACAATTCAGTTATTTTTATTGGCTTTTTATAAAGAAACTATATTGATTTATTCAAAAGTAATATCCAGGAAATGCAATTCTTGGCTGTTACATTTAAAGTAAATATATCAATATACATCTATTGACTTCATCTCATTGGATTCGGTGCAAAAAAATTCAAGAAACTCTTTCTCAGGTATATTGTATTACATCTTTAAAATCTATATCAAAACTTAAATATAAAAATATGATAAAATTTCCGAAATCAGTATTCTGAGCTGGAATACGATAACCAGTAAAACGTTACAGAACTGCTACGTTTGTAAAGCTTGTTCTTCACTTTTATCCAATTGAATTCATTTAGCATTGCATCAACATTGATGGAGACAAATACACGTGATATGCAAGCGACAAAAATTCGTGTGAAATATGCACACAAGGAATTTTTACACATGCATATACATATATATATACACACACACATACATACATATATATATATATATATATTTACTGCCACATACACACACTCTACCATGCACACGCACGCTACCACACACACACACACACACACACACACACACACACACACATCGACCATCTTCACACTCATCTGTTCCAGAAACCATTTTCTCTTTCTCCTTCCACTTCCGGTCACTTCAGAAATGTAACTGCACGTGGACTGGGCGATGTTTCCTTAATTTTCCTTCTTTCTCTTTGGTCTTTCCTGTTTCCAACAAAGAGCTATGCTCGAAACGTTAACAACAACTCTGTCCCTTCACCGAGTGTCTAATTAATATATTTCTTGTGCACGTTCCCACGTTCGATTTTTTCTCTTTTTTTCTGCTCTTTTTTAATTGTTTGCTTATTTGAATTGACTATATATATATATATATATATATATATATATAGTAGTCATTGAATTTATCCAGTGTATGTCTGATCCGCAACGGTTCCGGATGTCAGCGATTCTGACTCTGGTGCTGTTTCCGTTCACATCTCTTTGAATTAAGTGAACCCTTGGACCGAGTTTCTCACAACTGTGTTGCAAATCGACCTATTTTTATTTCGATAATCCCTGATAAATACTAATCATCCGTATATAATTTATTGAAACTGTTTATCTGTTCTCCATTTGATATTTTGAGCGGTAATAATAATGGCAGAATCATTTATAGTTGCTGACCGTAAAGTATTTCTGCTGACGATTTTCCGTTCAATGTTGGATAATGCACAGAACGATAAAAAAAAAAAAAAAAAAAAATTGATTGACTTCCTATCAATGAATAATTTACAAGGTAATCTTTGCGAATTCCTTGTGTGAGCTAAGCGTTCTGATTCACCCCTTAAAACCGAGTGATAGACAGATGACTTCAAATGCAGAATTGCCATTTCATTGCAAAACAGTTTAAATTGTGATGACGTGAATTGAGGCCCATTTCATGATATAAATATTTCAGACAGTCCTGTAAAGACAGTTTTACGGAATATTATCAATGTTTCAACTGTAGTTGTTGGTGTTGATGTCACAAATAGAAATTTCGGGAACTGATCAATGAGAATAAGCAACATTTTAATGAAACATATTCTGATGTAGTCGATATGTTTTCATTGCCTGGGTCCAGATGAACTAAAACTTGATCGTCATCCAGGACTAAATCTGACTCCCGCATTCGTAACAGATAACATTTTGGACAGTTGCAGTATCTACGGGTCGTTTCGTTCATTTGAGTCATGTAATGGCCTTCATGGAGTAGCGACAACATTTTATTGTGGAATATTTTAGGAATAATCACTATAAGAACATTGGACTGCAAAAATTAACAAATTCCCGTGATAATTGGTTGCAATTCGTTTTATCCAATATTCTCTTAAATGCTTGTCTTCATTTTCTTTTTTCGTTTTGTTTACTGGCCAACCATTATCGAGGAATTGTTGAAATCGAATAATGTCGATATCAGACTTTAGCTCCGGTTCAATAGAATACCGGTTTAATGGTAACCAATATTCCATTGAGACTTTCATCAATAATATAATGCATTTCTATTCCAGATAGAATACAAATTTTTATGACTTTCGTTAAAGCCGTAATTAATGAAGTCCAATCAGCAATCTTGTTCACGCATCAGTGCTTTCGTGTTGCTTCAAAGCTTTGCATCATATTTGAACGACACTGATAACATCACCCAGCATGGCGGTTGTTGACCCGCGACGTACAGGTATGTTTTTATCCTGTGAGAGTATGTGTACTAGTGGCTTGTAATCAGCGATAAATAAAGGGCAAACCCCCCACCCAGAAAAAAAGAATGTATTAAGTTTATGGAAACTGACTGTAATCGACACTCCTTCTTAATTTACTTGCGAGTGTCGTTATCGATGTCCATTCACTGTTTTACATGCACGAGCCAAAAATGAACGTTCAGCTCTATTCTCGCATCGTAATAGAACTGTTCTGGCTGGTGACAAATAAGTGACAAATTTTCGTTGTAATGTGAGAGCTTATCAGTCTCAGGCTCTCATGGTTCCATCGAATCTAATCTTTGTTAACGATCATTTGACCATTAGACCGATACAGTCATTTTCATTAATTCTAAATAAATAAAAAAGAGTCAAACTTGCTATGTTCTTTCTATCTTTTTATCATTTGCTCATTTCGATCATTGGACTGCGGCCCTGATGGGGCACCGCATTGGCGGGTTTTGATCGAAAGTATCCACCCCTAATACTTATTCTATCAATCTCATTTATTTGATTTCTGATATATATATATATATATATATATATATATATATACAGTAATCCCTCGACTATTGCGGGTGTTACGTTCTGAAACCTCTCCGCGAAGTAGAAACAGTAATGTACTGTATATTTATTAGTATTATTATTTTTATAATTCGTATATATTTATTTTATTATAAATGCAAGACAACACCATGGAGGAATCGACGTAAGCTTAAATAATAAACCGCGATAGACGAGGGATTACTGCATATATATATATATGACGGTCTTTCACATAGGTTTTGTCTACCAAATTAATTTTCACTCATAAGGCATTGGTTAGCCCGGGGGTTATAACATATACACTCACGTAAAATGCTGCACAGAACTGGTTAACCACATAACCTTGTCTGCGCCTTTTCACAGCTATGAGACTACAATAATATCTAATTTTCAAAGCAAATGCTAATAATTCATACGATTTGGGGGGTGGGGGGAGATTGTCAGAAACGAGCTGACAGAAACATTAGCATGCTGGGCGAAATGCTTAGCAGTATTTCGTCTGCCTCTACGTTCTGAGTTCAAATTTCGCCGAGGTCGACTTTACCATTCATCCTTTTGAGGTCCATAAATTAAGTACCAGTTGCGTACTGGGGTCGATGTAATCGACTGGCTTGTGCCTAGAGTACAAAAGAATATTTTAATAATATATTCGTCTACTTCAATTAGACTTTTGCCAGATGCGCTAAAAGTATAACCAGGATTAAAAAAGACAAAAAAAAGAGTCATTTTTCTTTATGACACTTTTTTAAAGGTGTTATCTGTTAACCGATTAAATATTATTTCTAAATTGCTTCGACGTTTTTCATCTGTCGTTTCGACGACAGATGATGCCGTCCAGATAGCAGCGCACAATGAAGACGCTTGTTTGGTAAGACGTAGCAGTCACACCGGAAACTCCTTGTGGCTCTCGTTTCTACTTATAAAGACCTAAAGACGTTATTATCATTAAAGAATTCTGTTCTTCAATTAACTGGAGCTATAAATATACGTCTCTCTCTCTCTGCCATGAAAAAGGAGGTGTGCGTGTGAGATAGATAGATAGATAGAGAGAGAGAGAGAGAGAGAGAGAGAGAGAGAGAGAGAGAGAGAGAGAGACTGTATGTGTGTGTGTGTGTGTGTGTGTGTGTGTGTGCGTGCGTGCAGTATAAGGGGTATAACAACATCTTTATACACAATATAACATTAAAGAACATAACAAACACAACACACAACACATATGGTCATCTAGAAGTAAAAGTCCTTGATCACCAGCCATAACAACGGCTGTTTAGACGTAATGTGATGTCTCGTAGAAACTCTGTAATGTCATTTTGTTCTGTTGAGGAACATTAAAAGAGTGAAATATGTATAAATATATACAAACAGAACATTAAACGACTCACAAATCATTGATCTTAACTTTGGTTTATAGATCCATCGTAGGTTTATTTATTTGCAATAGAAGACTGGTTGCTAGGTAACTACATGTAATCTACCGTCATTTGATATTGATTCAGTAGAGATAATTTGACACCAGGAAATGTGTAAAGAGGAGACAGGTCACGAGACGAGCAGGGAAATCATTATGTTCGAGCGTGCTTGCCTTCATGCATGCGTGCGTGCGTGCGTGCGTGCGTGCGTGCGTGCGTGCGTGCGTGCGTGCGTGCGTGTGTATGTAGTCCAGTTGAAACTAGTCGAACTGTTCCCAGGGACGTCTTTGGAGGAGCAAACACTGTGCTGTAACTACAGCCTGCGTAGCTGCGTACCTGTGTACCAGTGTGTGTGTGTATATGATTGCGTATGTGTGTGTGTGTGTGTGTGGTTGTGTGTGTGTGTGTGTGTGTGTGTGTGTATGTGTATGCGTGTGTATGTGTGCGCCCGTGTGTGCGTGTGTAGAGTGCAGTGAATGTTGCCGAACCATCTTGTGTTCGTCTTTGCAGAGTTATCAGTGTTGTATAGCCACACCGTTTATTTACACAATGAGGCTGAATGTATGTTTATCAATACTATTTGCAATTTATCAACATATGCGCTGGTTATAGGCGTCCATATTTGGTTGTCTGGAAACAAACATTTCAACGAATCTCTACGAAATTTCAAAGGAGAGATAAAGATGCAACCCAGAATAATGCATCCAAATAATAAAGAAAAAAAAAAACCCTGGGTTCAACGTCTCCAAGCACCTATTTCAACCATGTGCTTATTTGCTCAGAATAGTAATTAGGTATAAAAATATCCTAATTATGTATAAAAATATATATTAATTCACTCCTATAACATATTTTCTCAGAATTGTTCTGCACTAAATATGTTATAGGAGTGAATTAATATATATTTTTATACATAATTAGGATATTTTTATACATAATTATGATAATTAGAATTTTTATACATAATTACTATTCTGAGTAAATAAGCACATGGTTGAAATAGGCGCTTGGATTTTAATTCGTGAATACGTGCAAAACGCATGTACATTATTTGCGCTTATGGCGGTATGTATAATGTGTTTTTCATTTATTTACGTTCGGTACGTCGCCACTGATGACCGGAAAGAATCTTTAATAACACATAGCGTGAAGTCTATAGATTTGAGACTATCCAAATTATTTTATAAACCCTCGCTGTCTATTTTCCTCGCTTACAAGCTTGTGTAGTGGAGAAATAAAAGGTTCGTAGACCTTTTGGGGTCTATTTCGACGGCTGGCTATAAAGGAATGATGCTATCATGAAGGTAATAAAGAATGTGTATTGATATAGGTTTCAAATTTTGGCACAAGGTCAGCAATTAAGGGGGAGGATGTAAGTTGACAGCATTGACCCCCAGTGTTAGCTCGTTCACAACTATATATTGCCCCTAATTGAGAACTATATAATAATATACATGAAATATAAGGAGGCCGCAGCCCCTTCAAAATACGAGACGCTTCCGAAAAAAGAAAAGCCGTTGGAAAACAGTTTATAGCAGCGACTCCATCTAAGAATATCTGAAGAAGGAATTGTATTCCGAAATATCATCGGACTATAGATAACTAAATTACAACAAGTATATAGTCCATTTTTTGTATTATAGTGCACTGTTGTACCATTCAAAACTTTTTATTCTTTAAAAATAAATCTAATTTAAATTCTTTTCTACTGTAGGCAAAGGCCCGATATTTTTTTTTTTTGGTGGGGGGGGGGCAGTCGATTAAGTCGACTCCAGTACGCAACTGGTACTTAATTTATCAACCCCGAAAGGATGAAAGACAAAGCCGACCTCAACGGAATTTGAACTCAGAACACAAAGACGGATAAAATGCCACCAATGTTGGTTTCATCACTTTGAGCTTGAGACAAAGAGACAATCCACGCAGTGGAAACACCGCTCCAAAGAAGGTCAAGGTCGTTTCATCTGAATGGAAGGCAATGGCGCCAGTTTTTTTAGATGAAAAAGGCATTGTGTTTATCGGTTATCTGCAAAAGAGCCACGCCATTAATGGAGAGCACTATGCCAATTTGGTGAGGCAGTTACAAAAGGCCACCAAGACCAAACGGCCTGTGTGTCTGGAGTTTTTTAGGTCCTGCCAACATTCAGAATATGTCTCAGACATCTCTGATGAAAGCGTTCAAGGACCCTTACCTGACGTTTGTAAAGGGTCCATGTCTCACATGAGTAAAGGAGCGATGTCAGTACAAATGCACGGTACACAGTAATTTTTGTTTGCTTTGTGATGCTATGCTGGGACTAGACACGAGACTGAAGAGACCGGAAGGAATCAGTTGCTCTCTGCAGCCTGAAAGATATTTCATCATCCAGGGAGCAAGAACAGTTGAGTGTGCTGCCCAGGTAGACAAACTTGTCTACCATTTTCAGAATTGTCCCTTCAACCAAGATAGCTGGTTCCACATTTGGATTTCTTGTCGCAGGCTGGAACATTACAACAGTCTTGTCCAGGCTAATCCTGAGTACAAATGCCTTGCAAGAAGCAGAAATACGATTCATAAGTTTTTGCATGTCATCCACTGTATGAGTGACTAAGTCACAGTCATCTGCATAGAGGAGGTCACGAATAATAGACTGGAGAACCTTTGAATTAGCAGCAAATCGGCGAAGATTAAAGAGGCGGCCAGAAGATCGACATCTGACATATATTCCCAGAAAGCTAACCTTCGCAAAAAACATGAGTAAAAGCAGCAGCAAAGTACGACGAAAAGGGAGTTGGGGAAAAGATGTCTCCCTGCTTGACACTATTCTCTACAGGAATGGGTCCCGCCATGCCACCATCAACATTAACCCAAGCCTCCATCCTATCATGAAATGGTTTAATTATAAATACAAAGTGTTCTGGACATCCAAGTTTGCCAAGTATTTTCCATAGCAAGGCTCTGTTCACAGTATCAAAGGCCTTGTAGATGTCTGAATATGTGGATGCAGCTATCAGCAGAACTGCATGATAGCTTAACATAAGGAGAGTTAATTTGAAGTTGAGATGGCTCTTGAAATATTCTTACGCAAAAGCTGTTCAACGAACGTTTCATAATTCAGTTGAAGCACATCGGTGATGAATTGAGCAACAATCAATAATATTGTTTATATGATCAAGTGTGTGTTCGTTTCGTAGTCTTTTGGTCACCCCACGGAACAGACGAATAAGCATACGTTCACAAACAAGCATCGGATACTTTCAAAGCAAATGCATAATACACATGCACACACACATGCACACACACATGCACACACACACGCACACACATATAAACTAACATATACACTCATGTCACATGAGGCGATGTTGAAGCCCCTACGTAGTCATTCGACATGCTAGAAATAGAAACCAAATCTCCCGCAAAATCACATCATCATCATATCATCCTCATCATCATCATATCATCATCATCATCATCATCATCAACATCATCATCGTCGTCATCATCATCATCATCATCATCATCATCATCAACAACAACAACAACAGTCAATCCTGGTTGACCAAGAGCTAACCATAACAATAAAGAAAGACATGTTAGCAAACGTCATTCCGTATATACAAAAACGACAGGTTGGTCACGGTTGGAACTCCTTTTATCATAGATGTGCTCAATCAAGGCTGACCTGGGGCTAAGCACCACCATCCATTGGTTCATCTGTGTCTCATCCGTTAGTTAAACGTCTGTGTTGTATTTCGTAGAAGGTACGTTGTTACTGTAATTCATGTTGTTGTTGTTGTTGACTATATTCTTAATTACAAATGTTATGAGGTGTGTGTATCAGTGTGAATGAATGAGATAATCTTAGTCTTACTCTGTGTGTGTGTGAGTGTGTGTGTGTGTCTAGTACATAACACATACCTACACACTTGTACGCATACACACATACACGGATATTTCTGTACAATGCGGCAGGAAAGAGTTAACGCAGATGCATACGAAATGTGTGTTCGTGAAAGAGCGAAAGAAAAGAAAGAAAGAAAGACATAAGAGAATCATTGTGTCGCATTAAAAAAAGTAAGGATGAAAGAAAAGAGGAACATGTATGTATATATGTGTGTGTGTGTGTGTGTGTGTGAATATATATATATATATATATATATATGTGTGTGTGTGTGTGTGTGAATACATATATATATATATATATATATATATATATATATATATATATATATATATATATATATATATATATATGTGAGTGTGGATATATATGTATATCTATCTCTATATACACATATATTTACATATACATGTGTACATACATTTATATATTATATAATATCAACATGTACGTTTGTGCGTGTGTATGTGTGTGCTTGTGTTGTCTATACACACACACACACATATATATATATATGTATATGTGAATATATATATATATATATATATATATATATATATACCTATCTCTATATACATATATATTTACATATACATATATATATTATATAATATTAATATGTACGTGTGTATATATATATATGTGTGTATATGTGTATGTATGTATGTGTGTATATGTGTGTGTATAAATGTGGCGTTGAATGAACGAAAGAGAAGAAAGTTCTTGAGAACATTACATCATGGTTGAATATTTATGATGTATCACCCGCCACCCCTTACTCACCCGATCATATACACTTGTCTCACACTGAATATTGGTGTGATGTCACCTTATTCCAATCACTAAAACGCACATACACAGTCTCACATACACACACACACACATACATACACAATTACACATACACAAATAGATATATATATATATATATATATATATATATATATGTGTGTGTGTGTGTGTATGTATGAACACATATACACACACAAATATGCACACTGTGGATTGGATACGTTCGACCAATCAGATCAGTTTGACCTTCAATAAGAGACGAAGTGGGAGTGATAGTATGAGTGAGTGAGTGAGAGAGTAAGTGAATGAGTGGGTGAAGTGTGAGGTAGTCTCTCACTCTTCCTCTCTCTCTCTCTCTCTCTCTCTCTACTCTCAAGAGAAGAAGAAAAATAACACAATATATAAGCAAACAGCAAAACAAAGGGAAAGAAAAAAGTTCCCAGTTTTCTGAGACTGGCTTAGCATTAATGACGTCAGAACACCTACCGTTGACGTCATCACTGAAGCAAAAATTGTCCAAGCAGTAGTATAGTATTGGTGGTGTTGGTGGTAACGGTGACTGTGGTGGTGGTGGCGGTAGTGGTGATGGTGGTGGAGGGGATGGTGGTAGTGATGGCACTGGTACTGGTGGACACGGTTGTGTAGTAGTAGTAGTGGTGGTAGTAGTAGTAGTAGTGGTGGTGGTGGTTGTAGTGCTTGTCATTGCTGATATTATTGTCATCGTTGTTGTCGTCGTCATCGCAATAAGAAAAAAGGTGAGAGAGAACAACAAAAAAGAAAGAAAGAAAGAAAGAAAGAAAGAAGGGAGGAAAGAGAGGTTTCATTGTTAGCCCCTTTTTTTCCTAGACTGGTCAATATTTTAATTAAGAGATAATAACGGATAATTGGATGATTGGATGTTATTTCAGATGTTATGTTGTTGTTGTTGTTGTTGTTGTTGTTGTTGTTGTCGTTGTTGTTTTTGTTAACTTTGATCGGGCTGACCTACGATTAAAGACTTTCCAACCGTGACCAACCTGTCGTTTTGGAATGTGTGCGTCGGATTCAGTTATACAGGATGTGCTTTGTTTAATCAGGTAGGTTGTAACGTGGAGGAGTTTTGGCTGTTCTTTCTAGCGGGTTCAACGACCATATAGGAGCTTACACGGTGATTGACTGGCGGGCCGGGTTGGTGGTAGGTAATTGGGTGGTATTATGGATTGATGGGTGAGTGGTTGAGAGCAGGTTTTATATACGGGTGGCAGATGGGTGGCAAGACTGATGGGTGGCAAAACTGATGAGTGGATGGAATGATGAACGGATGGAATGGGATGCTGTATAGAATAGGGGTGCGTGGAAGTATTGGGATAAATATTTGGTTCCTTGTAGGATGGTGGCATGTATAGAGGGACAGACGGGTGGTTCGTGGGGTAGATATAGAGATACATGGAGGTATGGGATGGAGTGTTCGATAGGATGGGTGGAGGGCTGGATGAACGTGTAGATGGGCGGGTTGATGTGTGGGACAACACAATACACCCACGTATGTGTGTGTGTGTGTGTGTGTGTGTGTGTGTATGTGTGTGTACATATACAATTACTCACACATATACTTCTACACACATATATATATGTGCATGTATGTATGTATTTATGTATGTATGTAAAATGTGTATGTGTGTATGTATATATGCATGTGTTCGTGTATGAACGGATGTATATATTGCGTTGATGAATGGATTTGATGGTGAGATGGATGGTTCTCTCGATCAGTTGTAGTCAAACTTGTTTTGCTCGTGTCCCTCCGCCCACCTGACTCTTCTAAAACCACCACACCCCCGTAATCCTCTTACAGGTATTCTTAATCGAATCAAGAGAAGAATAAAAGATGTATAAAACAAAATCACTTTTATCATTTTCAATGTTTATTAATTGCATTTGTATCATATAAACAGAAAAAATGTTTGCAGCAGTTTCCAAAAATAAACAGATAAATAAGTTAATAACAATAGCTACGAGATGAAATTTTGTATTAGCAACGAAAATTCTATTATGATATAAATGTACAGTAGGAGCATAGCCTATAGGGACTACTTTCATAAGGTATATTTGGTTAACAAACAAACAAATAAAAAAGAAATAAAGGGAGAAAGAAGGTAAACTCATAAAAACAACAAAAAAATTATCTAGCAGATATCCTGGCAATTGTATTCCTCAGGTGTTGCGAAATACCTGCGTAAATAACATTGTTACGTGTGATAAATCTTTGTATTTTCATTTTAGAAGCTATATACTACATAGCAGTAGTAAGCTATAGCAGTGTTCAATAGACATGCTGCTCAAATTACGCACGAATATTAATAATAAAATACAAGGATTATGACAAAGCGATCGATCCAATCGCACGTCTGGTAGTTACAATTGCGTATGGACACGCAGAAAATATTGTGGCCTCTAAAAATATCACTATTATTATTACCAGGTTGCCTCTAAAAATTTGGTATGCTTCCCCACCACCCCAACTGAAGACCATTTGCTTTAGAGAATCGTGTTAGTCGTGTCTTCACAGACGGTTTTTCACTACGAATAACTGCAATGCCGCTACGGCTTATATACGTTGTAATTGACGTTTTGCATAAGAAAGCAAACTACAGAGCTGAGCAGGCAGGCAGACAGACAGCTTGGCAGTGAGTGGCTGCGAGAAGAATGGTTTATTTTTAGAAAGTGAAAGTTGTTTGTATCTGATGCGAAAATATGACTGTAGTACTATCACTTGATTACGACAAGGAAATCTCGGTGTTATGACACAAGACAAGAGTGAGCTGTTTGTAAGAAGGTGAGTGAGTGACGGTGGTGTGTGGAGGGGCCTCTGTATAGTTGCGTGTGTTTGTGAATGTATATATGTGTGTTTTTATGTATGTGTGTGCGTGTGTATGCATATGAGTAACTGTGTTTCTATACATACTTGCCTGTCTGTCTGAATATGTGTAAATATATAGGTATATGTATGCGTCTATGCATTTATATGTGTACATATATTTCAATGAATGCATATCTATCTATCTATCTATCTCAAAAAGCAAAAGAGAGTCACTTACTGTTATAGTTTCTTCAATGAGAATATTGACCAAGGTTACCGTGGTCTTTTCCTTCCACGGCTAAACCTAAACTGTCCTCCCCTCTTTTTACACGAGAACATTACTGTGTGATACACGATCCCTATTGATCGGCCATTCCTTTTCTTTTTTTTTTCGATCCCTTTTGATCGAACTGCCCCTTTTTCCCTTCCTACGATCCCTTTTGATCGACACCACCAATTTTTTTTTTTTTTTTTTTTTTTTTCCTTCCTTCCCCCTCCCAAAAAGAAAAGCTCTACATTGTATTTGTCCCATCTTCGTTGAGCCCTGTGTGGCTAATAAAAGAAATGTATCCATCTATCTATCTATCGATCTATTTATCTCTCTCTCTCTCTCTCTCTTTCTATCTATTTGTTTATCTATCTATCTATCTATCTATCCATCTATCTATCTATCTATCTATCTATCTATCTATTTCTCTCTCTCTCTCTCTCTCTCTCTCTCTCTCTCTCTATATATATATATATATATATATTTGTTTATCAACCGTCTTTCACTGTCTCTTTCTCATTCTCTCTCTCTTTACACGCATACACACGCACGCGCGAGCACACACACATTCACACGCACACTCACATGCACTCACACACATGCGCGTGCATACACATAAGTGTATTCATATATGTATGTACATAACGAAAGCATACATCTAATAACCTAGTTATTATTCTAACCAGATTGTAATTACTTGAGTATTCTCCAAAAATCTCGAGGGAGTTTCCACACACACACACACACACACACACACACACACACACACACACACACACACACACACACACACACACACACACACATAAATAGTTATGTGTGTGTATATATATATATATATATAAAAGTTTATTGAAATATTCAGAGGTGAATGTTTATACATAGATACATAAACACTTGTATAAGTCTTGTTATACATTTAACATCATAATAATAGACACACAGACATAGAATACATATAAATATGTATTGTGTATGATAATAATAGCAACGACGATGCACGGTGACGACGATGATAATGATGATGGTGATGATGATGATAGCTTCATATTTTGGTACAGAGCCAGAAATAATTGTTGCAGGTTTTGACTCAAGATTAACAATTGAGTAGGTCGGAGGTAAGTCGATTTTATCGATCTCAGTGTTCAACTGTTATTTTACTTTATCGATCCGAAATGATGAAAGGTAAAGTTGACCTCAGTCAAATTCGAACTCAGAATCTAACGAGTTAGGATAAACACTGAAAGCGTTTTTCCGATGCTCTAATGATTTTGACATTTTGCCACATTTTTAACGGCCTTTGATTTAGGCACAAATCCAGCAATGTATTTTGCTCTAATCATTCTTTATAGCCGATTCCGCAGTCGATGCAACATTGTATATATAAATCTATTCAACATGAGAAATTTCGGAGTTTAACCTTCCTTCCAAGCACTGCTGTAAACAGCAGAAATGAGTTAGACCATTAAAACTTAGTGCGCATGCACAGCAGAGATCAAGGTCAATCTTTGCCAAGCGGCTTTACTCCGCGTGTTTTAGCTTCGTTACTATGTCAACAATTTCAAATTTTGGCAGAAGGGCAGCAGGAGAAGTAAGTCGATTACATTGAACCCCGGTGCTGAAATGGTACTTATTCTATCGACCTCGGAATGATGAAAAGCTAAGTCGACTTCGGCGGAATTTGTGCTCCAAACGTGAGGACAGAAAAAATGTCTCTAAGCATTTTGCATGCAAACGATTCTGTTTGCTCGCATCTTTAATGTGTCATAATATACTAAACTCTAACATCTCCGTTTATTTGTTGTATTTAAGCACAATATTATAAATGAGTACGTGTCTGTTTATGTATACATACACACACACTCATAAACATGCGCGCCTTTATTCTAGTTGTCCTGAAAACTATAAAAATACTTAATACTATAAGTGTGGTGCCTAGGGTTTAAATAACTCAATACCGTGAGTTAGTGCGGTCACTTCTTTACTCGGAAGTGGATTTGAAAGTAATACAACGAGTCTAAACAATGTAAATAGAACAGATAATCGACTGACATCTTTGAAAGTCTCCAAGAAGAGAGAATTTCAAAGTAGGCTCACCAAATCTATGACGTCCGAAAACTTACGATCTTTATCACTTAAGCCGCTTAGATAAATCTTGCTAGTTTCAAAACCTGCTGAGATATACGGCCAAGCAAGGGAACGAAACTGTCATTGGAAGCATGTAGTCTGTATTTATCCAACATAAATTCTCACATTCGCCAACACGTGCGCACACATGTATTTCTATATTTATATATTCGCGTACGCATGCGCACGCACATGTACGTATACTCAGGCATACAGAACGCGCATATGTGTGGATGTGCATGTTGTGTGTATATGCATACAGACACATGAGATACACATGAACACACGCACGCCTTCGCAGCACATACACACACGTACACACATAGATATGCAAACTACAGAATCACTGATAAAATTACTATTTCTTTTTAAATCTCACAACGAGAGATATTCAGCAACAGTACTTTGGAGTAAAGATTGTTTGCCAACATAACATGACAGTCCTGGTTTAGGACGAATGTTGCTGTAATTTAGCACCAGGAGACATCGTCTCCAGCTGGCTATACGACACGACCTGTGTCCTTATATTTTCAAACAAGGGAATCTAGCACCCCCACTCAGCTCAAAATCGTGATACACAGATATTGTTTTGAGCTGAGTGGGGGTGATAATATGTATACGTGTGCATGTGTGTACGAACGTATGTACGCGGAGGTTCTATCTGTTCATTTCGTGTATAAATTATTTCATTAGTTATTGAGAAGGGAGTTGTGACTACCACTTCTTAAGACGGGCCTAATGCTGTGTGATTGATAAAGCTGATGGCCAACTTGAACATGTGTGTAGGCCAACGATTGGAAGCAATGAATGACCAAGAGAATCATTAAACCAAAGACGCTGGGGAATGAGGGAATTTACTAGATTAGCCATTCTTTCTGCGAAAATATGAATACAGAGACAAGATTCCGTGAGCCAGTGGTGCAATGTTTTCGTTATTATTATTCGTGAAGTAATATCCTCAGATTTTGTAATATCTCGTGTTTGCAACGACTTCCAGTGCTTTAGTTCTCTTTTGGTTCATGTGTTCATAGGCAGTCTGAAAGGCAAGACTATTTCCTTGGTCTCAATTGTGTATAGTGACTTTATCTCGTATCTTTGGTGGATATCAGGTTGATATAATTCCACTAGGGGTTGCTTAGTTTACAAAACTGTCTACTTTTGAAATTAGTTTACATATGGCTGGAGGTCAGATTGATAGATCGGTTGTTTAGCAATGAATAGATAGATGTCTATAAAGATGGAAATTGGGAACGATTAAGTGAAAAGCTTGATTTGAGAGCAATATCGTCTGGATGGGTAATCGGCATTCTTTCTGTACCAGAATGTGCTGTGTGCATGATTATGAAAACATTGTTATTAGAGGGTCTAGTTACGCGAAGCCGTTGAGGAGATACGTTTAATGATGTTAATACGTTTCGTTTAACTGCTTTTCAATTAAATACCTATGTTTCTTGTGTGTTGTATTCTAACAACGTTCGAATGTGGTCTGTATTATTTGCGTACTGGGTGCATGATGGTATATGTACTACTTACCGTAATACGCACAACAGATATAGATATAGGACATTCGCGTGGACATCATTTGGATTTGTGTATTTCTATGACATATGTGACGAGCTGGGGAGATTTTGGGAGCGTCTACGATCTACTGTCTATCATCTTTTTAAAAGGAAGGGCAAACAAGATGATAACTGGAGGATGGTTCCCACATAGTGACTGAAGTAAAACGGATGGCGGAGAGAAGAGATTTTTGTAGGAATTTTGATTTTTGTGAAAACGAGCAGAAAATGTTTACTATATTTTCAGGAGTAGAATCTATACTTGAGAAATAACGGACGGATAAAAGATAAAAACCTACTTTGAAAAATTATTAGAGATGATTCCTAACCATATTGTGAATCAAGGGAGCTTGATTTTCTTGTTAAATCTAACACTAATCCTCCAATAATTGTAGATAGTGGCCTTTGCCTGCATTCCTGCGGCTCATCTCGCATGACGTCTGAAGGGCGTTATCAGATTTTCTTGTGTGATATATGAACTTGAAAGATAGCTTCAGTGATCTTTGTTGCTTTGAATAATACGAGAAGGAAACACATTTCTTGCTTAGAGTTGGAGAGCATAAAACTGGTTGGGGGCTGATATTTTAACTGGTTTGAAATACCATATATATATATATATATATATATATATATATATATATATATATATATATATATGTATGTGTGTATGTATATAAAGTTCTCTGGAATTAATTTTCCATTGAAAACTATAATTAGTTTTCAGAATATATTCTTCAATTCAATCGTAAAATATATTCAGAATATTGTAGAAGGTGTGAATATATCTATATTAGTGAAAATTCTATTCTTTAAAAGACTAGAAATAGAAATATTGCGTGCTTCATATGAATGGATTTAATTTTCAATTCATCTCTATTTACAATAGTGAAACAAATCGACAGAAGACAGAAGTTTAGTGAGAGAATTCTGGTTGTCTTACTAGTAGTATTTGGTAAATGGTTGGGTGACGTAAGAATCAGCATATAGAAATAAAGAAATAGAGAACAAAAGAGAGAGAGAGAGAGAGAGAGAGAGAGAGAGATTGAGACTGAATGAAACGAAAATGGAACAAGTCACAAGACTTGGAAGCCGAAAGAACGAAGAAGTAAGCGAGGAAAGACGAACACTTTTGCATTGCTGTATATACATATGCATATACAGACACATATATCTATGTGTGTATATATATATATATATATATATATATATATATATATATATATATATATATATATATATATATATATATATATATATATATATATATATATGCATACATGCATCTATATATTTGAGTATGTGTGCATGTATGACGTGGTTTATTTCGATTGGCTGTTAAAATTCAGGTGATTGCAAATGTCCACCAATGAACGATAAAATCTGGAAACGATTGTGAATGAATGAAAGACTCAATGAATATCCACTAACATAACAACAACGTAACAATCGTAGCCGCGCGTTTCCACACACACTACGCACTGACTTACGTATTAACTGTTGCAATCTCCAGCCAGCATATTGCACGCATGTCTTTGACTATTCGACTGTTTGACCGACTAAATGTCTTCTATTCCAATCACTCTCTCTCTCCCTCTACCCCCTCTTACTAAATTCCAACATATCTGAAACAATAAACTCTCTTCCAACAACTCTTGTCCTCCTCTCTCTACTTAACCATGTATATATCCAAACATTTCTTTTATAATTCTCTACTTTCACTTTCGGTTTTACTTTCTGTCAATCTTTCTGTTGTGGTTGTATGACAGCTGTAGTGGTTCTTGTTGTTGTGATGCATTTGTTGTAGTATTGGTGGTAGTTCTACTTGCATTTGTCGTCATGGTGGTGGCTTATTGCCGTGATGATGATGATGATGACGGCTGTTGTGATGGTGGTAGTCATAGTGGTTTCTGTTGCTGCTTATATATCTGTCTAACTACTTAAACTTCCCTTCTGTCTATCTATCTATCTATCTATCTATCTATCTATCTATCTATCTATCTATTATCTATTTATCTATCTATCTGTCTGTCTGTCTATCAATGTATGTATGTATGCATGTATCTATCTATACATTACACCATCTCCCTGTCTTTCTGTTTCTCCTTCTCTCCCCCTTCCCCAACTGTCTATATATATATATATACACACACACATATGTTGGTAGATAGATAGCTACAGAAAGAGATCGACAGATAGATAGCTGGTAAGTGTAATATATATATATATATATATATATATATATATATATATATATATATATATATATGTATGTATACACATACATACATATATATATATAAACATACATATATATATATATATATACATACATATATATATATATATATATATATATATATATATATATATATATACATTTACATATTCATATATCGATATGTGTGTATATATGCGTGTATGTATGTAGGTGTGTGGGGGTATGTGTGTGTACCCCCCGTTTTCTGGGATGACATCATTACCAAACGAATTGACGTCAAACGAATGCTTAAGTTCACAACTTGCTTTTTCTTTTGTTTAGTTATCATATTATCATTATTATAACCATTATTATTATTATTATTATTATTATTATTATTATTATTACTACTATTCATTCGCTGCATCCTTCTTCCCCACCACTCGCAGTATCCTTGATATTTCAGTGAAAACCTATGCGTTTATTATAGAAATCAGATGACAGAAGTTTCTTGCCTCCCACTCTCGTCTTCTTTCTCTCCCACCTCAATATCTCTCCTTCTATTTCTCTCACTTCGTCTGCATCTTACCTTGTCTTTCTTTCCAGTCCCCACCAACCTCGCTCTCTCTCTACATATATATACGTCTATAGTTCTGTATCTTCTCTTTTTCTTCCTCACATTCTATCTTCTCTCTCTCTCTCTCTCTCTCTCTCGCTCTCTCTCTCTGATGCACACACATCCTTTCCACACACGATTCCAACGCTCGTCACCCAATATTCATTGACAGAACAAGTAGTTCTTCTATTACAAATATCTAGAATTCATATTCTCTCGTACAACATCTCCGAATACAACTTACGGTCTATGGCTGAGAGTACGCAAAGCGTATAAACAGACGTTTAGACTCAAACGTATGCATGCACACACGCACACGCGCACACACGCACACGCGCACGTCCTCACGCGCACGTACACACAACTCATAAGACACATATGATATAACACTAAAACACATATTCATACAAATACTTTCATTTACTTGTCTCAGCCATTTGACTGCAGCAAATCGACCCCAGGACTTATTCTTTGCCAGCTTATTACTTATTCTATCGGTCTCTTTTGCCGAACCGCTATGTTACGGGGACGTAAACACACCAACATCGGTTGTCAAGCGATGGTGGGGGGACAAACACAAACACCCAAATACATACATACATACATATATATATATACGCGGGGCTTCTTTCAGTTTCCGTCTGCCAAATCCACTCACAAGGCTTTGGTTGGCTCGAGGCTCTAGTAGAAGACACCCAAGGTGCCATGCAGTGGAACTGAACCCGGGACCATGTGGTTGGGAAGCAAGCTTCTTACCACACAGCCATGCTGCGCCTATATATATTTAATACATGTATACTTAATATACGACAAAAAAAAACACGGTTAGAGAAATCTAGAGATGAGCTGCGTTGTTGGAAACCCCAATTTTGGTTAGGGCCTTTTTTCGTTGCCTGAGGCACATTGTTTTGGAAAGGTAGTTTTTGTTTTCAATTAAAGTAATGTTTCCTCGCGTAAGGGCGTTTTCCTTTGAGCAAGAATTTTGTACCGTGTATAATGATGATTATTTTCGAATTAAGAGCATTTTTCTTCGGGCAGCAAGAACATTCTTCTTTGGTTTCTAAGACTTTTCATTAAGCAAGGGTAATTTCTTCAAGAAGGGACATCTCTTTCCAGTAGCGCCCCCTCTTTCTCTCTCTCTTACACACACACACTTTATTTGTGGAGTTCATAATATTGTTGAAAGTCCCAATTGTCGTCTGGTCATCAAAGTTAACCACCGTCGAGCCTAGTTAGCAGCTAAATGAGTGACCGCTTGAGAATCCTGTGCGCTGTAAGTTACGTTGAATAGGCTCAAACATGGCAAGAGTGGTTACAAAGCTCACTTCGTAAACATGTGGTTTCAGGTTCAATCCTAATTCTCAACAACTGGGGCAAGTGTCTTCTACAATAGCTCAGAGCCAGTCAATGACGAGAACAGTGTGAAAGCCCAACCCACCCGCTCACTCGTTTGTGTGTGTGTGTGTGTGTGTGTGTGTGTGTGTGTGTGTGTGTGTGTGTGTGTGTGTGTGTGTGTGTGTGTGTGTGTGTGTGTGTGTGTGTGTGTGTGTGTGTGTGTGTGCGTGTGCATGTAAGTGTCTTCGTGTTTGTCCCCGCACCGCTTAACAACAGATCTTAGTTTGTTTTACGTTCTGAAACTTACCAAGCGTTTCGGCAAAAGTGACTGATAGAAGACGTTCCAAGTTTTAAAAAAGTACTAGGATCAATTTTTTTCAGCTAAACCCTTCAAATTGATTCCCCAGCATTACTGTAGTCCAGCGACCATAACACGTAAAAGAAAAAGACATTTTTCTCTTCGGTAAAACTTCTTAATCAACAAGAATAATTTATTTAGAGAAAAAGGCGTTTGTCTTCGAGCAAGATAATTTTTCATCAATATTAAATTTAATTTAACTACAGCAGGCACAACTTCTATAGAGACCAATGAAGATATAGCTTATATTAGGATGAGCTCTAACATCTATTCTGTAATCACCTGGGGTGGGGGACAAACATATACATACATACATACTTATATATATATATATATATATATACGACGGGCTTCTTTCAGTTTCTGTCTACCAAATTCACTCACAAGTCTTTGGTCGGCGGCGTGACTATAGCAGAACATACTTGCCCAAGGTGCCACGCAGTGGGACTGAACCCGGAACCATGTAGTTGGTAAGCAAGCTCCTTAACCCCCCCCCCCACACACACACAGCTACGTTTGCTATAACTAGTAATGTAGAGATAATTTTTATTAAAGTTATCTCCACAGATTTTTTATAGACATGCTTCTGTATAACGAACCGTTATGAGATTGAACACTGGACAAATGAACTTCGCAATGCAATATTTCTAAATAATAAAATTATGTCCTGGAATATTGTCACCTGAGTATCATTCAATTTTTAGACAATTTTTTTTCTCTTTGACTCTACACCAGCAAATTTACAATTCTCTATAATCACTAAGTGATTCAACGACTGTGCCGGGTGCGGTGAGATGAATGTTTCCGGTGATGATCCCAAATAAGTGTGATACTTCCGGTGTTATCATACATTAGTCACCAACTAATATTTGATTTATTTATTTTTCCCTTGGCGTATTTGATCTTCCTCGAAGTTTGTTTTAATGTTCGAAACATTAAAAATGCTTTCAACCACTTAACAATAGAATTACAAATTCTATTTTATCGATCGCTTTGTTATATAATTATTTTACTTTATATCACTGCCATCATTGCCAGCAATAGCCAGGCTGTTGCATCATTATTACCACAACCGCCATTAGCGGTAACTGCAAAATTATTGCGGTTAACAGCCCTCCTGTATAAATTATTTCGTTATTTCCTTGTTAGTCCAATAGCTTGGGAATTATGCAATGAAAATGAAAGTTTGTATACTCCAGGACAGAAAACTTCATGTCATTTCTAGGGAATCATAAAGTTTAAAGTTAAAAACTAGATTAACATAAAACGTTTGATTGCCGTTGTTTAACCGATGTCGGTTCTAATAGAAAGTATTCCAGCCGTAATGTCCCTGTCTATTATTTTTTCCATTCTGACATGCTATAACTAGTTATACGTTTATACAGTGTAACATCCCTTTTTATTTAAATGGGCTCATAAAGATTTGGCTGCTATTTCTAGTAGTTCAAGTCACTGCGTGTTTGCGGTTTTATACGAAGAGCCTTGTGTTTCATATTACAGTTCGACTCTCTTCTCAGAAAACCAATATATTCGAGACAGTACAGTTCTATATTATTTACATTATTTACATTTGACGGATATTTGTCCTCATCTTGTTTGTTGTTAACACAACGTTTCGGCTGATATACCCTCCAGCCTTCATCAGGTGTCTTGGGGAAATTTCGGATCTGGGTTCTCATTCCTAAGGTATTTTTCGATGTTATTATTATTATTCAGGTCACTGCAGTACTCTCCTGATATCCCCACGGGCATATGTCATAGTGGTTAAGAGCGCGGACTACTAACCCACAGAATGCATTGCTCGCCCCCCACCCCGGGACTATAATGGAAGACACCCAAATGCTACCGTGCAATGCGACTGAATCCAAAATCTCATGGATGCATTGCGAACATCTTAAGCGACCATTTTTAATTATAAGTTACAAATGTTTCCGTACCATCTCCATTTGCAGCGCCAGTTTACTTGATAATTGTCGATGAAATATCACGTAATGTTTGAGGGTTTTATAACCTGGAGAGACACTTTATCAGACTTGCATCAAAGGTGTGCTAAAACATTGTGGACGATGTAATATTCATATAACAAGAAACTGTCACGTACTGGGATTGAACCCGGTTGCGTGTGGTTAGGAAGCAAACTTCTTAGCACATTGCCAACCTTGAGCCTAAACATATATAAGCTGTATGATGCAAACAGGAAAATAGAACTGAAAACGTGAGTTTATGTACGTTTTTTTATCAATAATCAGCAGAATTTACAAAGTTGTTTAACGCACTTAATTCTTGGCCTCTGACTCACTCCGTGATTTCTGCCGATTATTAATAAAACAACCTGTACCTACCTACCTACCTACCTACCTACCTACCTACCTACCTACCTACATACCTACCTTCCTACCTACCTACCTACCTACCTACCTACCTACCTGCCTACCTACCTACCTACCTACCTACCTACATACCTACCTACCTACCTACCTACCTACCTACCTGCCTACATACCTACCTACCTACCTACCTACCTACCTACCTACCTACCTACCTACCTGCCTACCTACCTACCTACCTACCTACCTACCTACCTACCTACCTGCCGACCTACCTGCCTACCTACATACCTACCTACATACCTACCTACCTACCTACCTACATACCTACCTACCTACCTACCTACCTACCTACCTGCCGACCTACCTGCCTACCTACATACCTACCTACATACCTACCTACCTACCTACCTACCTACATACCTACCTACCTACCTACCTCCCTACCTACCTACCTACCTACCTACCTACCTACCTACCTTCCCTACCTACCTACCTACCTACCTACCTACCTACCTACCTACCTGCCGACCTACCTGCCTACCTACATACCTACCTACATACCTCCCTACCTACCTACATACATACCTACCTACCTACCTACCTACCTACCTTCCCTACCTACCTACCTACCTACCTACCTACCTACCTACCTACCTACCTACCTACCTCCCTACCTCCCTACCTACATACCTACCTACCTACCTACCTACCTACCTATCTACCTACCTACCTACCTACCTACCTACCTACCTACCTGCCTACCTACCTACCTACCTACCTACCTACCTGCCTACCTACCTTCCCTACCTACCTACCTATCTATCTATCTATCTATCATCATGGACGGACGGTAGACACATCGGCTCCCATGTAAGTTGCATTTTTCACCTCTTAAAAGACCTATTTTGTTTTAAAATTTTGTATAAGTTGTGTATAACACAAAATACTTCGTGAACATATATTTTTCAAATCGGAAATAGCTCTATTTAGAGCCTTATTTCCAAAAATTCAAACATATCTTCCTCGTTCCTAGCCATATTCTTTAAAACGAATATGGCTAAGGTTTTCAACGAGGCCGACTTCCCGCTCCTAATGCCAGAGGCGAAAACACTTAATGCCGTTCCGCATGAACGCAGACAAGTGATGAAGAAGAGCAATGATTCTGAGTCAACTGCTGCTGCCTCAACCACCACCACTACCACCATCACGTGTACAAACTCTGCTGCTACAGCAGTCTTGCCTGCCACCGTCACCAGTGACAACAACAACAACAACGACAAAGACAACAACAACAGCAACAACAACGACAACGACACAAATGTCCTTGCTAACACGACCACTGTCCTCACCACTGCTACTACCAGTGACAATAACAACAGCAACAACAGCAGGACACCGACCTTCAACACCAACACCACCACTACTTCGACAAACTCTGCCGCCACTACCACCACCTTTGAACCTGGCAGTACCAACACCACTGTCAATACCACCATCAACAACTACAAGACGAACAAGATAAACAACACCACAAACGCCACAAACAACATATCTGCCAGCATCACAAAAACAAATTTTGCCGATGCAACGAAAGAAAAAAGAACAATATTAACATTCACCCAAAAACAAATCAATGACACAAAATCCCTTCTCACGAAAGAAGGTGACACTGTACAAATACACATACCAAAAGCAATCATTGAAAATACAAACAAGAAGCACATATCATACAGACTTATCAACAAGAAAACGAAGCGACCGGAGAATTTCTCCACCCAAAAAATTGAGATTTGTCTCAAACCGATATGGCCCTTTCAAAGTCATGTTACTTGGGGACGAAAATTTGCCACGGTCCTAGTACGCTTTAAGAGCGAACAGTTAGCGAAGGAATTTTCAACACTCTCTCTCCACACAGATGACTTGGTGATGATACCGAGTTATCTTGGACAGAGAGTGACGAAGGTGACAGTAAAGAATGTCCCTTCACAAGTGGAAACACAGTGGATAGTAGGTTCTATATGCCTCGAAATGGAGGAGGCAAATATATTAGAAATTGCTACTGCAGAGGAGAAAAACTGGGAAGGGGGAAAAAAAGTCGAAGTCCTCCTCCACATCACTGAAGAGGAGTGCCAAAAGATCCCCACACACATCCAACTGGCAAAGGACCACAAGTTATATGTAGTGGTGGAAGGAAGGCGGCCACGTTGTTATGTATGCGGCAGCGAGGCACACCTCAAGGACAGTTGCCCAACCACCGCCAACCAAAAAAAGCAACAAGGGCAACCACCAAAACCCGGAAAAAAACCCCTACTACCAACACCACCATCAACAATCAAAACAAGAGAAACACAAGCAACACTGGCAACTGAGAAGACAACAGCATCTGCAAAAACAACAAGTGAGGAAGCAGGGGAAAAGAAAGAAAATTCCAAGACTGTTTCCCCCTCCCCCACATCACACACACCTCACACAAATAACAAGCCATCAGCACCAACAAAAACAGCAACACAACCACTCACACAAGCACACACAGACGCTCACAATTTGCCCCTACCCCCTTCCGATTCCTCAGAACCTTCGTCGGAAGATGAAAGTAATGAGGAATGGCAAATAGCCCAGAAAGGAAGGAGGAAGAGGAGCAAGAAAAGAAAAGCAAACACAAACAAAGCAGGGAGATACACAACTCCCGAAAACACTCCAGACACCAACACAAGCACACACAACTACAACACAAGCAACAAAACCCCAAAAGCAAGTACACACACAATGCTCACTGCCATCAACACAAAAAACTCAGAGTTGATGGAATACATCAACACAAAAACAAACATAACAAACGAAGACATAAAAACCAGCAACCACCCATACACAACACCGCCAGAACACATCAAAATACTACACATAACACCAACCCTGCACCACACACTAAAATCTATTTTTCCAAAGGCAGTTGGCAAATGCCAAAAATACCTGGCGAAAAAACTATATAGTGATCTCCTCGAAGAAAACCCGAAGGAGGAGACACAAAAACTCTCAAACGGTAAGTGACTCTCTTTATAAAACTTTAACACTCAAATCAAAATGATGCTCAAGATTGGTTGTGTAAATGCGCGTGGCTTGGGGTCCCCTTGGAAACAAGGGTACCTCCTAAATGACATAAAGTCACATAAACTAGAAATCATAGCCATAAGCGAGACCAGACTCCATGATCCGCGGGCCCTATCGTCCATGTTTGGCAGACAGTTTAACATTTATTTTTCTCCCTGTCTGCCGAGAATGGGCGGTAGTGGCACGGCGGTACTCTTTCGCAAGAGTCTGGCTCTCGAAGTAAAGACAGTATTCATAGACCCGGAGGGTAGATTGGTTGTTCTGGATGTCGATGGCAGCGATGGGTGTGCTTTTCGACTCATATCAGTATACGCACCACCTTTAACAGGTAGGCCGGATTTCTTTCGACGTCTAGAAGTATTCCTAGGAACGTCTCGTCCTTTACTTTTAGTGGGGGATTGGAATGCTACCTTGGACACGCATCTAGACTATGTGGGCAGAGATAGGAATAGACGGGGATGCAAATGCCTCAAAGACCTGCTCAGACGCTTTCAACTGTCTGACAGGTACCGACTCGATTACCCGAATGCGCCAATGTGGACATGGACAAACCGCATCGGGTCGTCGAGATCGTATCTAGATAGAATACTGTGTAGGAGAGTAGATAGAGATAGCATAGGGTGTCCACAATTTCACATAGTCAGCTACACGGATCACAAACTTGTGACGTGTACGCTAGACTTAGATAAGACACATAGGCAGGGCTCCGGTTACTGGAAACTAAACGCGTCTTTCCCGTCGAGACCAGTTTTCAGAGACCGGATTAGCACGTTAGTAAAGAGGGCTTTGACAGGAGCCATCATCAATAACAAATGGTGGTTTGCCCTCAAGAGAGCAATAAAAGCAGAAGCGGTTAGGTATAGCAAAGCACTAGCCATAGACAGAAACAGAGTAGAGGGTGAACTAGTTAAGAAGCTAGAAGAGGCAATTAGAAGTGGCATCGCATCCGACGTTTTGGCGGCGAGGTTGGCCCTTGACCAACACTTCAACGCCAAACACGAAGGGTGCGTTGTCAGGGCTAGGATGCGTGCTCTAAGAAACGAAGGTGTTGGAGCCGCACGAGAGGCCCGGGTGGCGGAGGCGCAACAGGGCAACAAAGCCACCATTCGGTCTCTGGTGGACGAACAGGGGCGCGAACTGCTCGAGCCAAGCAAAATGTGTGAGGCCTTTCAGCGGCACTTTGCTCGACTGTTTGGGACGAATGGCGAGCGAGAACGCAGGGTGGACTTCAGTGCCTACCTGCACAGCCTGCCACGACTCTCGACAAGAGAGGCGGAGTGCTGCGAAGGTGCCATCACGGCGGCGGAAGTGAGGGACGCGATGGCGGGATGCTCGAGGGACAAATCTCCGGGTTTGGATGGTCTGCCCTACGAGCTTTACAACTGTAAGCCAGACTTGTTTGGAGACGTCTTGGTGGCGGTGTACTGCAACTGGCAGCAAAACGGGAGCATTCCCGGTTTTGTGAGTCGAGGAGCCGTAACGCTGCTGAAGAAAGATCCAAACAAGGGGGACGTCATAGATAACTTTAGGCCCATCACTCTGCTCAATGCAGACTTGAAAATTTTGGCCAAGGTGTTAGCCAAGCGGTTGGCGCTTGTCATCGAGAAACTGATCGGCAAGGCGCAAACGTGCGCGGTGCCGGGCAGGAGCATCCATGACAACCTCCATCTGATGCGCTACATCATAGAGAGGGTAGTTAAGGAACCTGGCATGGGTGGGGCCCTGATCAATTTAGATCAATCGAAAGCTTTCGATAGGGTAGACCATCAATACTTGGAGGCTGTCCTCATAGCAGCCGGCTTCGGTCCCATTTTCCGCGGCTGGATGGCTGCCTTGTACAGAGGCATCCGTTCGGTAGTTCGCGTCAATGGGCATCTATCAAGACCCTTCGACATTGCACGTTCGGTCCGTCAGGGATGCCCCCTCTCGTCGCTTCTGTACGTGTTGACTCTCGAGCCACTACTGCGGAAGCTGGCGATTCTGAGGGGCATCCCGCGAGAGTTGGGATGCGGGACGAGCGTGTCGGCATACGCGGACGACGTCACCGTCATAGTGTCTAGCCAAAAGCACATCGAGCTTGTCGGCGAGACACTGAGAGACTACGAAGCGGTAACGGTAACGGCACCTGGAGAAGCAACCCCATGCCGTCAAGTAGCGCCTCCGTCGTGGGACGTTGGACTGACGGTCCGGTTGAGATGCTCGGGGTCTGGTTTCGTCCAGACCTCCAAACGGAGAAGAACTGGGACGAGATAACGAGAAGGGTGGCCACTCTAGCCCGGCAATGGGCCGAGAGGAAGCTTTCCCTGAAAGGTCGGGCGGAGGTGGCGAACACGTACATCGCGTCCGTCATCTACTACCGCCTGACCGTCGTTCCTTGTCCCGACCCTACCATCACCAAACTGGAGCGCATCCTCTTCCGCTTCTTGTGGAAAGGAAGCGTTCCGATGGTTAGGCGATCCGTTTGCTGCCAACACCCGTTAAAAGGAGGACTGGGCATGCCGTGGTTGATGATGCGCAGACACGCGCTGAGACTGCGATATCTCCGGCTCTACGTAGACAGCGGTGAACAGGTGTGGTCACCGTTTGTGCGGCGCGCTTTCCAGCAGATCGTCTCCATGACCGAACTGCAGTCATGGATCAAGAAGAGGCCGAGGAAGGGCGAATGGCACCGCGAGTGTCGCGCTGCTCTTCGGCAACTCCAACAACCCGGGTCAACCTTGAGCGACTGCATCACAACTAACGCATTCTATAGTGGATTAGTGGAGGGAAGGTACGACGACGATCTCGGGGCGAACCTGGGCGTCGACGAGGAATACCTGACCCGCCTGTTTAAGACGACCTTCGGGCCGGGACCTATGGACAACTTCCAGAGATCCCTGGCCTGGCAGTGCTATCGAGAAGCACTACCCGTTCGGGATAAGCTCTACAGGCATGGCTCGAGAAACACGGGGCCGACCTGTCCGAGATGCCGGCAGAGCGACGAAACCGTTCTGCACGCACTCGTACAGTGTCCCACCATTTCGGAGCTGTGGGCTTACGTCGAACAACTGCTATCGCGTGTGGGACGAGTCGGTCTATCAGCCGAGTCTATCGTGAATATTGTCGCGCCTCCTTCCTTTAAACGGGAAGGAAGAGCTATTTTCATCGTACTTGTGGCTATGGCGAAAGAATGTGTATGGTGGACGCGTCTGAAAGGTCTAGAGACAAAGACTTTCCTCTCTGGGCAATCTCTCATCAACTTCTTCAAGTATCACCTGAAGAGGAAGTTGAGAGTAGAAAGGGAAGTCTTGTCTAGTGAATGCTTCAAAAAAAGATGGGTGAATGTAGCAAGGATGGCACGTGTGAACGACGGAGCCATCTTGAGCATAACCCTATGAACAAGAAAAAAAACAAAAAACAAAAAGGCAAAAGAGAGTCACTTACTGTTATAGTTTCTTCAATGAGAATATTGACCAAGGTTACCGTGGTCTTTTCCGTGGGCTTTTCCTTCCACGGCTAAACCTAAACTGTCCTCCCCTCTTTTTACACGAGAACATTACTGTGTGATACACGATCCCTATTGATCGGCCTTTCCTTTTCTTTTCTTTTTTTTTTCGATCCCTTTTGATCGAACTGCCCCTTTTTCCCTTCCTACGATCCCTTTTGATCGACACCACCATTTTTTTTTTTTTTCCTTCCTTCCCCCTCCCAAAAAGAAAAGCTCTACATTGTATTTGTCCCATCTTCGTTGAGCCCTGTGTGGCTAATAAAAGAAATGTATCTATCTATCTATCTATCTATCTATCGCGCATCCTCTTCCGCTTCTTGTGGAAAGGAAGCGTTCCGATGGTTAGGCGATCCGTTTGCTGCCAACACCCGTTAAAAGGAGGACTGGGCATGCCGTGGTTGATGATGCGCAGACACGCGCTGAGACTGCGACATCTCCGGCTCTACGTAGACAGCGGTGAACAGGTGTGGTCACCGTTTGTGCGGCGCGCTTTCCCGCAGCTCGTCTCCATGACCGAACTGCAGTCATGGATCAAGAAGAGGCCGAGGAAGGGCGAATGGCACCGCGAGTGTCGCGCTGCTCTTCGGCAACTCCAACAACCCGGGTCAACCTTGAGCGACTGCATCACAACTAACACATTCTATAGTGGATTAGTGGAGGGAAGGTACGACGACGATCTCGGGGCGAACCTGGGCGTCGACGAGGAATACCTGACCCGCCTGTTTAAGACGACCTTCGGGCCGGGACCTATGGACAACTTCCAGAGATCCCTGGCCTGGCAGTGCTATCGAGAAGCACTACCCGTTCGGGATAAGCTCTACAGGCATGGCTCGAGAAACACGGGGCTGACCTGTCCGAGATGCCGGCAGAGCGACGAAACCGTTCTGCACGCACTCGTACAGTGTCCCACCATTTCCGAGCTGTGGGCTTACGTCGAACAACTGCTATCGCGTGTGGGACGAGTCGGTCTATCAGCCGAGTCTATCGTGAATATTGTCGCGCCTCCTTCCTTTAAACGGGAAGGAAGAGCTATTTTCATCGTACTTGTGGCTATGGCGAAAGAATGTGTATGGTGGACGCGTCTGAAAGGTCTAGAGACAAAGACTTTCCTCTCTGGGCAATCTCTCATCAACTTCTTCAAGTATCACCTGAAGAGGAAGTTGAGAGTAGAAAGGGAAGTCTTGTCTAGTGAATGCTTCAGAAAAAGATGGGTGAATGTAGCAAGGATGGCACGTGTGAACGACGGAGCCATCTTGAGCATAACCCTATGAACAAGAAAAAAAAATAAAACAAAAAGGCAAAAGAGAGTCACTTACTGTTATAGTTTCTTCAATGAGAATATTGACCAAGGTTACCGTGGTCTTTTCCGTGGGCTTTTCCTTCCACGGCTAAACCTAAACTGTCCTCCCCTCTTTTTACACGAGAACATTACTGTGTGATACACGATCCCTATTGATCGGCCTTTCCTTTTCTTTTCTTTTTTTTTTCGATCCCTTTTGATCGAACTCCCCCTTTTTCCCTTCCTACCATCCCTTTTGATCGACACCACCAATTTTTTTTTTTTTTTTTTTTCCCTTCCTTCCCCCTCCCAAAAAGAAAAGCTCTACATTGTATTTGTCCCATCTTCGTTGAGCCCTGTGTGGCTAATAAAAGAAATGTATCTACCTATCTACCTACCTACCTACCCACCTACCTACCTACCTGCCTACCTACCTACCTGCCTACCTACCTACCTACCTACCTACCTATCTACCTACCTACCTACCTACCTACCTACCTACCTATACACACACACACGTTTGTATGCATATATATATATACACACTTACACAAACATACATACTTGTGTGTGTGTTTGTGTGCGTGCTTGCGTACGTGCTTACGTGTGTGTGTGTGTGTGTGTGTGTGTGTGTGTGTGTGTGTGTGTGCGTGCTTGCGTATCTATGTATCTATGTATGTATGTACGTGTGTAATACGTGTGAGCGTACTTTAATGCCCCAAATCTCGTGAGTCATTTCACCAAACAATACTGAACCACGCCCGAATGAACACTGTTTTCGTAGTTTTTTATTTTATTTAAACAAACAAGTCATCAATAGCGTTCGTATAACAAGAAAAGGCCTGATCCCGTGGGCAGAAAAGGCGGGGAGCTGTGAGGTTTTGAGAAAGGAAATCTCTTGGAAGAAACACGTGGCTTTATGTAGATATAAACACATCGTTCACCCGCACCACTATCTATCTTTATTACGAGAGCAAATATTTAGAATTCAGTTCTGTTTCGAAGAATCGTAACGTATTCTAGTTAAATATTCGTTAGGGTTATTTATTGTCGCTGACCACGACATTCAAATTTTTTTTCTCCGTGTTTTTCTCCTTGTTTTTCTCCTTATTCTTTCTGTTGAAGAGCGTAGCTCGAAACGTTAAAGACTTTCTCTATTCCCGAGCGTTAAACTAATACATCCTTTTATTGTTTACACCACCTGTCCTCGTCTGTTGTTGTTTTTCTCGTAAATTCTCCCATTATTTATTGAAAGTTTTATCAGAAAGTAATAAATTAAGTGTGTTGGTTTGAATACGATGCCTCTACTTCGTCTATGATCTGAAATATAAATTGGTGCGGAGAGGACATTTACATAGCACTAATACTAAGTGCTATTCAGAAATGCTGCTAAGCATTTTGTCCGACGCGCTGACGATTTTAATCGATCTACAGATTGGAAGGGCGTTAAAAATATCCTGCTATTTCTGCTTGCGACCAACACCAACAACTTCGTTATTGATACGTTGTTATCAGAAAACAATCACACACGCAAATACACGAAAAAACAAAACAAAAACAAAAGCCCGGCTTTGATCGATTTTCTTGTTTGCTGGTTTGGTTGGCTGTTTGGCTGGTTGGTCTGCCTGTCTCTGTGTTCCTGCTTTTGTTTATTTTTAAATGTCTGCTTAATTTAGTTTAAATCACATTCGTCACGTTTTACTCTGAAGTCTCACGCGCGCACACATAAACATTATGTATAGAGTCCTTCATTGTATACATGTGGATGTGTGTGTGTGTGTTTGTATGTGTGCGCAAGTGCGTATGCGCGTGCTTGTGTGTATGTGTGTGTGCTTGTGTGTGTGTGTGTGTTTGTGTGTGTGTGTGTTTGTGCGTGCGTGTGTGTATGTATGTATGTGTGCGTGTGCGCTTGTGTGTTTGTGTACGTGGCATGTGTGTTTGTGTGTATGTGTTTGTATGTGTATGTGACGCGTGTGTATGTGACCGCGCTCGTGTGTGTGTGTGTGTGTGTGTGTGTGTGTGTGTCTGTCAGATTAAGCAAAACAGTGAAGTAGTGATTTCCCATAAAACTGTGTAGATGTCTCTCTTACGCACTGATCTCTGCAGACTTGAGCTTGTCTTCTGATGTTGTAAAGGTTCGTGTCGTGTCGAAAGTTAAAAGTTATTCCCGCTTTTTTTTCTTGTTATTACACTGAAGAGCTCCCATGTTTTCCCCCACCCCACCCACTCCACCAGCAACAGCTCGAACTGTGAAAATGGCGTAAGGGATTAAAGAATATAAGGCCGACGGCAAACTTTAAGGACGTTCCAGAGAAAATGTCTGCTAACGGTTAAGCATCATTGCAATGAACAAGTATATATATAAATATAATATAAATGATATATAAGTATATGCATATATATGTACATACCTACATCTATATGTATATATACATGCATATATGGGTACAGGACGTCAAAGAAACGTGAACAAAAAGAGAAACGAGAACATAAAAAAACATAGAAAACGAACTTTTTTTCGAACAACGACAAAAACAAATAGAGAAACGAGACAGGCAGCATAAAGAACAATCCCTTCATCAGTTGTCCCCTGTTTTATCTACTTTGCACGCTACAGAAATTATTCAGAGACAAATACCCGCATACCAACGTATTGATCCCAAATAAATCGAAACTCATTTATTTAATTGATCGAATGAGAAAGCTTTATTATATCAAAAACTGTGATTCTTTTAACCAATATCGTTAGTTCGATAACATCTATTGAGCAAAGAACAGCAGAAATATTCAGATAAAAAAAAACCCAAAACAAATACACACTCACACACACACACATACATACACATATACACACACATGCATATACACATACATGAACACTTATACACACACACACACACACACACACACACACACACACACGCGCACGCATATATACATATATACCCACACATACATACACATATGCACATATATGCACACATAAGTATACATACATGCGCACGCACACTAACTCTCTACGCACTTTTGTATAAAATAACCATTACCAACAGCTTTAGCTGCGATTAGATGAATAATTTCTTGTATTCAATATATTCCTCCGTTTGTAAATTCAAACGTGTGTATTATATATTTCAGTATACATCCGTGAGTTTGTGCCTGAGTGTGTGGATGTATATCTGTGTGAATTCATGTAGGAGTGGCTGTGTGGTACGTAGCCTGCTTACGAACCACATGGTTCCGGGTTCAGTCCTACTGAGTGGCACCTTGGGCAGGTGTCTTCTACTATAGACTCAGGTCGACCAAAGCCTTGTGAGTGGATTTGGTAGACGGAAACTGAATGAAGCCCATCGTATATATATATATATATATATATATATATATATATATATATATATATATATATATATATATATATATATATATATATATATATATATATATATATATATATATATATGGTGGTGCATCAGCATGGCCGCAGCTCTGAGCTGAAACTTTGAAATGAAATATATACAAATAATAAATGAGTCTATGCATATATACGTGCGTGTGTATGTTTGTGTGTCTGTGTTTGTCCCCCCAACATATATATATATACATACATATATATATATATATATATATATATATATATATATATATATATATATATATATATATATACACACACAAATATGTAAACAAAATTAAGGGTTCAGCAACAGGTTGCTTCACCACATACCGAAGTTCAGAAATAGCAGCTAAAAATGCTGAAACTCCAACAGATAGCAGTTAACTGCTACTGCTATCTGTTGAAGTTTCAGCATTTTTAGCTGCTATTTCTGAACTTCGGTATGTGGTGAAGCAACCTGTTGCTGAACCCTTAATTTTGTTTATAAATGTATAAGAACTTTTAAATAAGTTCCACACCGATAATGGTGCTTACATACCGAAGGGCTTGGTAAAAATTATTAATTATTAATTTATTAATAAATTGATAATCCTTTACCCTTTTAATTGTAATATATATATATATATAATTGATACATATTAATTGTTGTTCATCAAAGTTATCTCCATTTTCTGTTTTCTTTATACATACATGTATGCATACACCCCCCCCCCCACATATATATATATATATATATATATACACATATATATATATATATATATATATATGCACACATATACATAAACATAAATGTATATATGATACATGCATATATGTATGTGTGTTTGTACATATCTGTGTGAGTGTGTGTGTATGCATGTGTGTGTGTGAGTATATGTGTGTGTGTGTGTGTATGTGTGTGTGTGTGTGTGTGTGTGTGTGTATGCGTGTGTGTACGTTTGTGCATATGTGTGTCAAAAGTAGTCTTCCGTATAGACTATAATCGGCTCGTAAATCACCTAGTGAAAGTGTCAAATAATGAAATTCTTTTGTAGTTGCTGTGATGGTAGGAATGCTGTTTGTAGAGCTATGAGTCATAGCGGGGACCAGGCGTAAGAGGCACGGTGGGAGAAGTGTTAGCAAAACGGGTGCCGGAGTCTCTTATTTATGATAAGGTTTTCTGTGGTGTCATCAAATCTTTAGGTACCAAAGGCTGTGTGTCATAGGTAACTGACAAGCAATTGTTTGATACACACACACACACATATATGTATGTATATATGTATATTAATATATATATATATATATATATATATATATATATATATATATATATATATATATATATATATATATATATATATATATATATATATATATGCATGTATGTACGTATGTAGCCAGTCATTGAACGATATCTTCCAAGAGGACACGCCAACTCTATGAACTTGCTGGAAGTCTTAATAATTTCGTCATGCACCGTGGATCCAGAGATGATAAGGTAGCCATAGATCTGTGAAACTATCTTGATTGAGCTGAGTAGTTTAGTTTAGATTTTAGAAAAAAAGGGGAAAAGGTGGGGGGAAATAAATTAAACTGACAATTTAGGCAAAATTTAGAGGGAAAAAATCACCATTAAAAAGGTTTAGAAGCAGTTCTAAGATTTTCGATTCCCAGACCGGGCATTGTGAGTGTTTATTGAGCGAAAACACCTAAAGCTCCACGAGGCTCCGGCAGGGGATGGTGGCGAACCCTGCTGTACTCTTTCACCACAACTTTCTCTCACTCTTTCTTCCGGTTTCTGTTGTACCTGTATTTCAAATGGCCAGCCTTGTCACACTGTGTCACGCTGAATCTCCCCGAGAACTACGTTTAGGGTACACGTGTCTGTGGGGTGCTCAGCCACTTGCACGTTAATTTCACGAGCAGGCTGTTCCGTTGATCGGATCAACTGGAACCCTCGACGTCGTAAGCGACGGAGTACCAACAGAACAGAATATGCTATGGGGTTTACCTTTAGCGTATTAGGAATGCACCTAGTGGTCATTCCTCTTATATGCATGTATATCAGTGGGGTCATCGGAGGGTTGATCCTAGAAGTTTTCTATATATATATTTGCTACCGCTACCACCACCGTCGACACCACCACCATCACTACCGCGACCAACACTACCATCAACACCTCCACAACCACCGTCGCCACAACAAGCCTCCCCCCCGCCGCAGCCGCCACCACCACCACCACCACCCCACTACTAGACAAATAGCGGCACTAATACATTTTTATTATCTCGTTAACGTCTCGACGTTATACTTAATACCAGATTTATGGTTCACTTCGATAGCTTTCCATTGGTTTGTTTAGTTGAAAGAATGGTTGTGGTGGTGGTGGTGGTTGTGGTGGTGGTGGGTGTTGACAGTGTTGATAGCAGTAGTGGTGTTGCTGTTGGTTATGGTGCTGCTGCTAGTCAAAGGAAAGGATGGGAGATGATTGTGGTGGGAGTGGGACAGACACACACACACATATGAATACAAACACAAACACACACACACAATCGCGCACACACACACACACACTGTGACACTTAAATAATCATAAAGGTGAGCTACCTCTGAATAACATCCTGCGTCATTTTGAGTCACGATGAAGAAAAACATTGGTTTCTAATTTTGGCACAAGGCCAGCAATTTCGGGGGAAGGGGCTAAGTCGATTACATCTACCCCAGTAATCAAGTGGTTCTTATTTTATCGACCCCGAAGACATAAAATGCGAAGTCGACCTCGACGGCATTTGAAACCAAGACGTGAAGATAGACGAAACGCCATTAAGCATTTCTCTCGGCGAGCTAACAATTCTTTTCTACTCTAGGCACAAGGCCAGAAATTTTGGGGAAGGGAGCCAGTCGATTAGATCGACCCCAGTACACAACTGGTACTTAATTTATCGACCCCCCCCCCGAAACGATGAAAGGCAAAGTCGACCTCGATGGAATTTGAACTCAGAACATAAAGACAAACGAAACACCGCTAAGCATTTCGTCCGGCATGCTAACGATTCTGCCAGCGCGCCGCCTTAAAACCGTAACAAATATTCTTTTCTACTCTAGGCACAAGGCCCAACATTTTTGGGGAGGGGTTCAGTGGATTAGATCGACCCCAGTAAAGGACAAACGTGTAGTGCGCGCACAACGGATTTCCGTTTTCACGCAAGATGACCGAACGCATCGAACAGAGACCATAAATCCATGTCTCATGACCAGTGATGATCTCCATGAAGTCCTGAGCAATCTCCAGCAGGAGCTGCTTCTGCCGCTCCTGGTGACGAATTTCGCCGACACTCTCCGCATGCGCAAATCCTTCATTAAAACGGAACGAACCGAACCTGTGCTTATTCCCACTTCGTGAGCAGTCAGTTTCCTGGATTGTTACACGATAGTCTTCCATAGCTATTCGCCCAATCTCCTCAATCGGCTCCTCGTTACGGCGTGCGGATGGCCTGCCTGAGCGTGCCTCGCTCTCCGATGAGGTGTGGCTGGCAACTGACGCGGGGTACCGGTGTGAAGATTTTCATACATGCGTAGGGAGGGTGGAGTCACTTCGCACCCTAAAGATTTTGCGCACAAGACATTAAGTTGTTGTAGGAAAAGAATAAAGTCGGATGCTTTTTGAATACAGCTCATGCATATAGATAGATAGATAGATAGATAGATAGATAGATAGATAGATAGATAGAAAGGGATTGAGAGAGAAAGAGAGAGAGAGAGAGAAATAGATAGTCAGATAAACAAACTGACATATGTGTGTGTGTGTGTATGTGTATTCATATGCATGTAAATAGATAGATAGATAGTCAGACAGACAGACAGACAGACAGACAGATAGATATATAGATAGATAGACAGATAGACAGACAGAAAGATGATATATATGTATATATATATATATATATATATATATATATATATATATATATATATATATATATATATATATATATATATATTGAGAGAGAGAGAGAGAGAGAGAGAGAGAGAGAGATTGTTTGTGAGAAACAATTACCATACCAAAGAGCCGCATAGCGACTTAAAAATACTGCTGACACAGCAATTCCGTTGAACTAAAATGTTTGCTACAACGAAGCCAGTTATTTATAAACGCTTCAATATTGATTTTGTTTTCCTGTAAACGGATAGTTTTCCTAAGGCTTCCTTCAATAAACAGCAAAACCAAAAAAACAAGACAAACATGTTTTCCACCACTCTCTCTGGCTCATAAGCTTCCTACGTAACTGAATTGAGGATGAGGATGGAATATTACTGCTCTCTTCTCAATCCTTGCTATATATTAACCGTTCTTATTTTACGGTTAATAACCACAACTCCACTGCGTTTATGGGACACATACTCAGTTTCATTGTTTCCACTGTCATAAAAAGCGGGATGTACCACAATGATAGGCCGACGAAAGGAATCAACGTATAAGCTAGGCCCAACAGAAGCAGTAACGACATTTCCTTAAAAAAATAAAAGAAAACATAAACCTCAGAGTCTTAGAAAAAAACACGAATAGGACTTTAAATAATGTAGTCGTGGGTGTGTGCCAGCGCGCCATCTTTAGGCTGGCGTATCGAAATTTATATTACTTTAATGATTCTGTTATTGGAGAAACACAGAATATACGTGTGTGTATGTATATATGTATGTGTGTGTTTGTGTGTGTGTATACACATATACATTTACACAAATTCATATGTATATATATGTGTGTGTATATGTATATATACACGCACACACACACTCACAAATATATATGTATGTACATATGAGTCTGTGTGTGTGTGTGTGTGTGTGTGTGTGTGTGTGTGTGTGTGTGTGCGTGTGTATATTTTGGGTTTTAGATAAACGTTTATTGATAATTGTAGGGAAATATTTTAAAGGTCTTCTGCTCGTCGCCCAAAACTCCGCGAGGGGCCACTGCCAACATTCATGCCATGGGTTGGTTATTACTGTCCAATGCTATGGCAGGGAAAGAAAAGAAGGTAAGGTCAGTGATCAGAGATCTGTTACAAACTGGACTGGACAACAGCAACAACGACTACAACAACAACGACTACAACAACTATAGCCACTAGTAACTTAACCAGCAAGGTAACCTCAACATGGCCAC